>NC_090892.1:64200782-64203282 GCF_036669925.1 Montipora capricornis | reverse complement strand
ACAGTATAAAAGTCACGATTTCTTTTCCCAAACATACCCAAGTCACCATCGATAAAATACATAACTTCAAACTATGTCTTTTCTTGTACATCTGAGGTCCAGTTCAAACGTCGAACTTTTCGTTCAATAAAGTGCATGAAAAGATCGACGTTTGAATCAATTGAGTTCGACCCATCTAATTGGTCTACATGGGAAATCGACTGTGGAGCGACTTCGCTTCTCACGTGCCCAATAAAACGCATGCACTTGTATAATTTATTTTTGCGTCCCAAAATTCCCTTCTTTCACGAAAGCACTGTACATCGTGATTTATAGTGATAAGTTCGGCGTTTGAACATGCCCTGATTGGCTATGAACCAGAAATTAATAATATCGGAGATTGCTTCCTCAATTTCATTGCTCTCATTGGATGAAGTGTCAGTCCGAAGACGTATTTTAATTCCCTGCGGTGAGGAAAAATTTAACTTGACCTTGTCAGTGTTCTTTCTTTAAAAAAAATAACAGATAAACGTTTGGTCTAGGAAGCTTTTAAAATTCATATGGCCGAAACTAGATATGTAACTGAGGTAAATAAAGAGTCATGAACTTCGTGATTTCAATTGCATATCAACTCTTACAAACTTGTAAGGCATGTTCTAACAAGTTATAAGAAAAGTGACAGGAACTAGAAAAGATTAGCCCCTAAATATGCTAATGATTTGTTCTTGTGTAATTCAGTGATTACTCGAGCTCGGTGCAATTCTGGCAGAGTGGTCCTACCGTGTGCAATGGTTTCCTTAACATTACCAATTCGCTTTTCTCGTCTTAAAAGTGGGTCGCTTTTCATTTCTTTGGCTGGTATTGTCGGTTTGATTACTCTAGTAAACAGGTTGGAAAAAGCAGGTGTTTTGAGCACCACAAAGTAGTGAGTACTACAAACCATTGAGGTTATATTTTAGACATTCCTTATGATTCAACACGATGTATGTGCTCCGAGAAAATTAAGTTGCAGTAAATCGTTGTTTTCAAGAGAGTTACCGGGTGTGAACTGAATCAGACATGAAGCTGCCAGTTCGAATTCATCCTCGGTTCCTCTTTTGTTTTCTTCCCCTAAGTAGGGACATTCTTTGTAATTTATATTTTAGATCTTTATTTACGATTTTATCTTCGATACCTTGTTGCCCATCTTTTCGCTGCCGGGTTTGCCTCACTTTCTATTGTCTTAACGAAACAGGTTGGGCTCGCATCGTGCCAGTCTCCGAGCTCTGCTGTCGTCTTGGTGGGGCTGCCACATTTTTGTGGCGGTGGCCGATATTTAACCCCACGTTCGTTTTGTTTGTATAGATCAATATGCGTGATGTGGGGTGAAATAACAGCGTCACAATTGTGGCCAAATAAATGCCACTCTGGTTATCATCAATTAATGTCTCATCAATCTCTTCAGCAAACTTGTGCCACGTCACCCAGAGCTCCGAGTTCCGGACCAGTAGTTTTAAACGGAAGCCGAGATAAAAGAAATTTTATCAATAGTGTCACTGAACCATGTTAAATATCTTTTTTTGTCATCCTTTGATAAATATCAATCAGAAGTACATGACATTTTTTTTCTTTTATTGCTTTCTTAATATTTTAAAACTGGAAGCAAACTGTCACTGAATCAAAGTATGATTGTGGACATATTTGCGCACTCCTGGTCGGTCTACTTATTGAGCAACTTGTAACAATGCATTCAAATGTTTTTTCTCCGCACCAATGTATAAGCAAAACTTTGAAACTTCAACACCACTTGTGTCCTCTTTTAAATTAACTTATTATGTTTGTTTTGTTAGTCGGCGTGGTGCCGAAAAGGATAAATTTTAAGTTATTTTATATTTTAGCTTAACCTGATATTAACATATATTTGTTTTATTGAGCGACATCTGAAAAATACAAAGCTTGCTATCATTGAAGTACCAGTCTGAATGATTTACACGAAGGACACGTCAGTCTTTATGTGAATGGCCAACCGCCGTCACGTTACGGTTATTCAGAAATGGAGCATCTCCATTAGTCTCCTTCGCAGTCGTGTTTTTGGATGTCACGCAACGCTCCCCCAAAGAACGGTGACATCCAAAAAACGGCTGCAAAGGAGACTGTCGGATTTGGTTCAGTAAACCCACATTGATAGTCAGTGATAAAACTTTACATTTACAAGTCCCCGCTATTAGCTAATAAAGACCTACTTTTTGGGTTAAATTTCAAATCAGGTTTTTCTCAAGTGAGGTCAAAACTAACAAATCAAAATCCAAAATTAAAACGAACAATGTTAATGTTTAAAAATGCAGGTAGAAGCAATCCCGACCTATCCAATCGAACAAAACCAAACAAAAAACCAATCGAACCCAATCAAACTCCAATCGTTCGATTGGGTTCGGCCATCGAACAAAATCAAACACCCATTTTGCTGTGAGTTCGATTTTCGAACCAATCGAACCAATATAATCGAACAAAATCGAACTAATCCAATGCAATTGTCCCTTGA
>NC_090892.1:64188709-64196704 GCF_036669925.1 Montipora capricornis | reverse complement strand
AAAAATTTGGAATAAGTTACTAGGTGAAATTCGCCATCTATCCAAAAACAATTTTAAAATTAAAATCCACCAATATCCTACTCCACAAGACTTTCAGAAGAAAATGATCTGATTGATTTATCTGTCTTAATAAACAAAAATATCATTAGTACTTTGGCTTTTCATATTGACACTTTGTATTGGTTTGATTTTAGATATATTTCTTAATTTTAGTTGACTGTATACTCTGTACACTATGGATTTCGTAGACCTGTCCTTGTAAACACAATTGATTACCATAGCTTTCTCTCCTTGTTCTCTCTTGTATATACATCTAATCACTGCTCGCCTCGACTAGCTAGTGCTACCTGCGAGCAGTGCAGACTGAAAAATGTATTATATAATGAATTCTACAATAAAACTAAACTAAAAAACTAAACTAAAGAAGTGAAATCAATTGCAAACTCAAATCAAATGTTCGGTTTTTGAGGATAGGGAAACCGGGTACCGGTGCTGAGTAGCGAAGCAACACAACTCAACCCATACGTGAGGCCGTATGGGCAGGGTGGGCACCACTCCCAGTTCCTATTGCATACACAACTTTTCCGCAGTGATACTGGTACTCAAGACTGGATAAAAAGCTGAGGGACACTTTGGAGCGCACGAGCGGGGATTCGAAACCGGAGGCGGCTGGAACGCAATCCGCGAGCGCGATACCCCTACGCTAAGCGCTGTGTAAAAAATACCTTTAAAACGTGATTCTACCTTTCGCTTAGATCTGCAGTGTATTGTCAGCATCCACGCCGTGAAAGAGCCAGACCTGGTCGCTAAAGCGGTCTCTGTGACGGGGGTGTTTCTCTTTCATCGTCGTCATGGTACATATCAATGGCGTGTGTCTTTAATGTTATCCATTCAGATATTCCCACTATACCTGTACTTGATTGTTTTTTAAAAAAAACGCAAGGCAACAAACTAAACTTAACATTGATTGGCGACAGGTTTAGGGTTAGGGCGTTAGGGTGAAGAGCGGCTGGAGACAAGGGGACGGTGAGCATGTGTATCAGGAGATCGTAATAAGTAGCGGCCTCTATGTTAGGCATCACTGATACAGAGTAGACACGGAAATTTATTTAATTATTATAAATATTGTTACGGGCCATTGACGTCACAGAAAGGGTTCAATGTTGGAAAAACAACATTGCATATTGCACGTGCCCTCAACGTTTTTTCTTTCGTTGTCGTCTCCAAAAAAAAGCGATTATCATTCGGTAATGTTAGAGTGTCATTGTTCGTCTGACGATTTTCTCACTTGGGGTGTAGATAGTGCTGTTTGGACTGCATCGCTTGATGCAGACCTGTAGTATGCAGTAGAAACGCCCCGCGAACTCCACAACAAGTGACAGCGTCGTGAGACAAACTATAAAGAACTTAATATTATTGTAGTTCACCGCGATGAAAAACCAAAGTTTATTGACGAAGGCGACTCGATTTGTGAATAAAGCGACTTGTTGTGTTTGGTAATGGGGACGAAGTGAATTGTGGTTCCAATATAGAGCCTTTATTCTGGTCAGTGGCGTACAAATGCAATGTGGAAAATGTGCACATCTAATAGAGCGCCCTTGGTACGTACAGTAGGATTATAGTGATTATGATATGGCACATTTCCTACCTATATATGTATTTAAACCCCTTTTACACTCGCACAAAATTGACACGGCACTCCAAATTAGTGGCACGGTACCAATATTTGGAGTGCTGGGGACACCTCAAGAGATGTGCTCGGCTCCCCTATAATTTCTTTCGCGGGTGCCTAATATGCCTTCTATTTGTTCTGTTCACACACGAAGAATTTACTATGCCGTTCCCGACAAACATAAGTACGGTACCGAGATATCGGAGTGTGGTGCTAGTGTAAAGCGGGCTTAAAATGCAGTTTGCGCAGTACAAAAAAGCTTCAACGAAACGTATGCGTGTTCCGTTTAAAGTCTGGCGGAGTTTGTTGTAAAAAGGGACAGCAAGTCTAATATACAACTCACCAAAGCGGCTAACTACTCTCAGATGTTGTTACTGAGGGGCACTCTGCCGTCCTCGGTCACACAACGCTGGTTTTTACCAGCGGCGCGAGCGTAAGAAAACGAAAGATACGTGGGCGCGTTGATTTTTTTTGTCCAACACAACAGGAAAGAATGATTAAGATTATATTGATTTGGTGTGTGTCTTTTATGTTTATGTTTGTGTTATTTGAGAGATCTTCAATAAGCGACAAAAGTAATCAAGTCCCTGTACTGGAAAGACCACAATTATGAAAAATTATTCTTTACGTTATATTTTCTACTAGCACTGACCTTTCCCCCTCCTCTGCCCAATTCAATAGTCTTAATGGAAAAAGCAAGTCTTAACGTGAAAAACAACAACATTGTTAAGGGTGGTGGTTGGGTTGTCCAACATTCCTAAAAGAGGGGCACGTGTCTCAACCCTAAGGTCGCTTATTGTAGGTTTTACAAGAACGTGTGTTAACGTTGGTGGAGCTGGATACAGATTATACATCTCAATTCTATCAATTTAGGACAAATTGAAAAACTAACCGTCGTCAAATTCTTTGAGCTCCAGAGATTTTATCCTGCAAAAAAAAAATCATCATTTGCTTCTGTTTTAGGGCAATTCGTTCATTTATTGCAATACACAAAATTTGGTTTATCAACGGAGTTGATAATGTAAATTGACCACCGTACAGAGATTCTAAAAGCTGACGTTTCGAGCGTTAGCCCTTCGTCAGAGCGAATCGAGGGATTATGGGTTACGTGTAGTTTTTATAGTAGAGTAGGGGCTACGCTATTGGTGGTACCATGGCAACGTGAAAAGTAGGAATATATTAGTTAAATGAAAAGCGTTCGTTAATACCGTGAGGATTAAGGGTGCCGATTTGAAAGATGAATTTTTGTTCCAGATTCTTGCGGCTTTCCGTCGTACCTAGATGTAGGGAAAGGCCACAGATAGCCATGTGTTTTTTGGAGTGGTTAGGCAGATTAAAATGGCGAGCGACTGGCTTAGATGCATCCTTGTCATTCTTCTCAACATCGCGAAGGTGTTCGCGGAATCGGTCACCTAGTCGTCTACCTGTCTCACCAATGTATAATTTATTGCATAACGTACAGGTTATGCAATAAATGAGGTACATGTGAAACGATCGGTGATCTTAACAGATCGCTTAGGTCCCGTTATCTTGCTAGTGTTAACAATGAAAAGACAAGTTTTGCATCGTGAGCGCGCGCATTTGAAAGTGCCGGGTTGCTCGTTGGTTTTGAGCGCGCTTCTAACTAAAAAGTTGCCTACGTTTTTGTCGCGTTTGAATGAAATAAGTGGAGGTTGCGAAAAGATTCTACCAGTCTCGGGATCATTTTGGAGTAATTTAAAATTACTAAGAATGATACTTTTGACTGCGTGATTATGAGGATGGAAAGTGAGGGTGAATGGAATTCTGTCATTCCTATCTTTCTATGACGTTTGTAGTGACGACTGTCGATCGAATATCTGGGCGCGATGATGGCCCGCTTTGACCACAGAGACAGGATAGCCACGTTTTTCGAAGAACTGGCACATCTCCTCTGATTTGCTGGAAAAATCGGAGTCATCACTACATAGACGTCGAAGTCTAAGAAATTGAGAATAAGGAATGGAGTTCTTGACGTGTGATGGATGTGACGATGAATACAACAAATAACTGTGTGAATCAGTAGGTTTGTAGTGCACACTAGTACATAGCACGTTGCCTCTAATAGAAACTTTGATATCTAGGAAAGCCAATGAAGTTTCCGAAATTTCCCAGGTATATTTAAGAGCCGGATGAAAAGAGTTGACGGAGGTTATAAATTGATCGAGTTCTTCTCTGCTGGATGAAATAGCGCCGATGCAGTCGTCGATGTAGTGGCCGTAGAGTTCAGGTTTGGGGCCGTTGTACTGATTAAAAAATTGGTGTTCAACATATCCTACAAAAAGATTGGCACAGCTAGGTCCCATTCTTGTGCCCATCGCTACACCATTAATTTGTTTGTAATAGTTGCCGGCGAATGAAAAACAGTTAAGCGTTAAAACTAGTTCGGCAAGGCGGGGGAGCGTTTCCGAGCTAGGTTCTTTGACAGTGCGTTGATCGAAAAAGTGTTTAAGTGCTTGAAGACCTTCGCTGTTAGGAATGACTGTGTATAGAGATGTAATGTCCATGGTGAAAATAAGTTTGTCTTGGCCGGAGAAATTGAAATCGCGGAAAATTTGTAGTGCGTGTGTACTGTCTTTAATGTATGATGGCAAAGATTTGACGATAGGCGTCATAATCCTGTCTAAGTAGCTAGAAATGAGTTCGGTGGGGCAACTACAGGCAGAAACGATAGGTCGACCTGGGTTGTTGGGTTTGTGAATTTTAGGCAAGAAGTAAATGCACGAAGTTCTAGGGGTGTTGATGATGAGATTAGTGGCAGTGTCCGGTAATTCTTGATTAACTATAAGATTTTGAATGGTGTCTTTGACAAGTTTTTGATTTTTGGAAGTGAGATCTTTAGGGATTTTGGCATAAAACGAGGTATCCGAAAGTTGCCGCAAAGCTTCTTTTTGGTAAAGGTCGGACCGCCAAACAACTACCGCGCCGCCTTTGTCGGCCGATTTGACAACTATGTCGTTGCGTTTACTAAGATTTTTAAGCGCCGCCCACTCTTCCGAGGAAAGGTTGGAAAATTTAGTGTTGTGATTGAATTTAAGTTTGTGAATGTCGTGACGGCATTTTTTGGTGAAAAAATCTAAAGAGGCAAATTGTCCCTCTGGGGGAGTCCATTTGGATTTGCGAACTAGAAGTGTTTCAAAAATATCTTTATTAGAAGTGTCCGAATCATCCTCTTTGTCGTGAAAAAAGGCTTTTAACTGAACGCGGCGAACAAAAATTCATCTTTTAAATCGGCACCCTTAATCCTCACGGTATTAACGAACGCTTTTCATTTAATTAATATATTCCTACTTTTCACGTTGCCATGTTACCACCAATAGCGTAGCCCCTACTCTACTATAAAAACTACACGTAACCCATAATCCCTCGATTCGCTCTGACGAAGGGCTAACGCTCGAAACGTCAGCTTTTAGAATCTCTGTACGGTGGTCAATTTACATTATCAACTCCGTTGATAAACCAAATTTTTGTATACTACTTCCCCACCGACGCAGCACCACAGTTTCTTTAGAAACTACCCCTTCATTCATTTATTGCAATAGACCGTATTGGTATTCTCAGTATTCGATTTAATTGGAACTAGCTTGCAACGGAGGCTAATGCGGGGGGATATATTAAAAAGTATTTGCATTTGAAAAGATTCTCCTGCATTAGCCTCCTTTTCAAGCTAGGTCCAGTCCTGTACTGAGAATAACAATATGATTTATTATAATAGATTATTGTATTTATTAAGTTATCAAACACGAAGAGCAAAAACACTTACATATCATCTACCTCCGCAGGTGTCATATAAAGATATTTAAATTTTTCAGCAAACTTGATAACCTGAAAAACACAATAGAAAATCAGGGGCCAGGGCAAAACTGAGCGCGATTTTCCGCGCTCAGAGCGTATTGCTTTGCCATTGGCTCATTTAATTAGTTGCGTGCATTTTGATTGGCTAAACTATCTAAGGCTCATGAAGACTAGTCACAACTGATTAATTAATGCAATAAACTAAAACAACTCTACGAAGTAATAACCTCATCTTGTGTAATGTCATAATCTTTGTCTACATCCCAGTTGAGAAAGTAGCCCGCGGAACTGTTGGAATGGCCTGTGGAAATGAAAGAAAATCAAACTGGTGGCGCGAACAATTGGAACGAAAGTCCTCACTTTGCTCCAAATTCAGTCTTCAAGCGGCGAGAAGACGGATTATCTATTTCTGATAGTTAAGTCACCAGGGCACGGATCCTGTCGTGTGCGCACTTAGCTTTCTGCGTCAGTTAATCCTTCTGGCCCCAGTTGTTCAAACGCTGGATAGAGATATGCGTCGGATTAATCACTAGGCTAGTGGATGAGTCAGCGAAACCCGGCAATTGCGCTATCCAGTGGATAGTGGTTTCTATGGTGCATAGCGTTATCCACCTTGTGAACAACTGGGACCTGGTGACTCCCTTCAGTTTTTCTTTCTCGTTTTATGTTATGGGGGGCGGGGGGAGAAGAGAGTGTCTAGGAGTACCTCTTCCTCAAATTAGCACCACTGCATTTAGTGCGGAATACGTTTTTACCTTTTGGAGTTTGTTTGTTGTTGTCGTTTCTTTTTCCATTTCTGTCGTGGTATGTTCTTCTAGCCTTCTCACGAAATTGTGTTAAAAACTGATCTTGGTTGAAACCAAACTTGATTTCCCAAGAGTACTAAGAATCTGGTATCAGGTTTCTTTCCATCAGCGTCAGAAAAACATCCATTTTTATACCACGTTTTGCGGGAAAAGTAAACGGTAGACCTAATGTTGTACCCAATTCAAATCTGCCGGGGTTAAGATTCTTTGTGTAATGTATAGGCAAAATAAATTTAGCATTCACGTTTAAATGATATGGAAATAACCTGGAAACAAAACGTTTTGTTCCCAAAGGATTTGAATTGGGTACAACATAGAGTTAGCCCATTTGATGTATTGTTTATTTTCCCGCAAAACGTGGTTTACAAATAAACATATTTTCTGACGCTGATGGGGACTAGGCCAATTTGGGTAAATCTTATACTCTTGGGTGACAAACTATTGGTTGAAACAAGTATCCTAGCGTCATGATCAAGTCTACTTTTCCATCGCGTGTATTTATCAGATGACTGATCGCACATTCTTGAATAGAGTGTTTCACCTTTATTGCTATTTCTTAAGGAGTAAGATTATTATCTTTAGAGCTGTTCTTTCGCCTGATTAAGAGCGCTGGAAGGTGAAAAACAGGGTAGTGTTACTAGCAACATTAAGATAGCAAGGTAGAAGTTATGTCTGAGACTACCTTCTGTAGATCTAAGAGTCTGCGCGTGTTTTTTAGCCATAGGGTCCAGATGTATATCACTTTTCAGAAATCCAAAACCCTCAGCCAGTTTGATGATATGATCAGCTTCTTCGGGAGACATGAAATCCGGGATTTCTGCAATAATAATAATAATAATAATAATAATAATAATAATAATAATAATAATAATAATAATAATAATAATGATGATGATAATGATAATGATAACGAAAATGATAATGATAATTAATGATAATAATAACTTTATTTCAGTGTCAATCTTCTAGCTATAGCCCGTAATAAGCCTATTAATTGGGGACACTATACCAGTAGAAAAATACAATAATCGTTAAAATTACAATAATAAAATCCTTAGGCTACAATAACTATATAATACAATACAATACATCAAGAAAAATTAAATCAACTAGATAAAAGAAGGCGAGCTTCATGAACATAATTGTGCACTTACCAGTCAGTAAAAGCGACCTCTAAAATTCAGAATTTGCTCTGCTACATAGCCTTTTTTCTTCATCAATCAATCAGCTTTATTAAACAAGTGTAACACTTAACAATAATTCAACTGACAAACTACCATGAAGAACAATTCAGTTTGTAGTCGAACTTACTGAACCACAAAGGTTAAAGAACATGTTGAGAACGTTTTCAGGCTCAAATCGCAAAAAAGATAAGAATGTTCAGCGTTAGCCCCAAAATTAGACGTTCTTATAAAAAAAGAGTGCTTGAAATCCGTGCAAGCGGAAAAGTGATTGAATTATATTTTCATTGTTCTTTAAAATATAAACCCGTTAGACAATTAAAAGCCGTTTGAAAGGTTAGTAACATACCAAACAAAGGCGGTTCTAAAGCTCTTGTGATCATAGTGTATACTTTCTCTCCTTCGAGTTTCAGCCGCCTCTTGTATCCAACCTTAATTAAGAACAAGAGGAAACTTGCGATAAATGGCCGGAGTAAACTTTTAAAACAGCTATTGCGGTCCATTCTCGAAAAATTTTTCTTGC
>NC_090892.1:64176209-64183709 GCF_036669925.1 Montipora capricornis | reverse complement strand
CGTGGTGCCGAAAAGGATAAATTTTAAGTTATTTTATATTTTAGCTTAACCTGATATTTAACATATATTTGTTTATTTGAGCGACATCTGAAAAAAAAAAGCTTGCTATCATTGAAGTACCAGTCTGAATGATTTACACGAAGGACACGTCAGTCTTTCATGTGAATGGCCAACCGCCGTCACGTTACGGTTATTCAGCAATGGAGCATCTCCATTAGTCTTCTTCGCAGTCGTTTTTTGGATGTCACGCAACGCTTCCCCCAAAGAACGGTGACATCCAAAAAACGGCTGGGAAGGAGACTAGATTTGGTTTATTAAACCCACATTGATAGTCAGTGATAAAACTTTACATTTACAAGTCCCCGCTATTAGCTAATAAGGACCTACTTTTTGGGTTAAATTTCAAATCAGGTTTTTCTCAAGTGAGGTCAAAACTAACAAATCAAAATCCAAAATTAAAATGAACAATGTTGTTTAAAAATGCAGGTAGACGCAATCCCGACCTAACCAATCGAACAAAACCGAACAAAAAACCAATCCAATCGTTCGATTGGGTTCGGTAATCGAACAAAATCAAACACCCATTTTGCTGTGAGTTCGATTTTCGAACCAATCGAACCAATATAATCGAACAAAATCGAACTAATCCAATGCAATTGTCCCTTGACGCCTCAAACTGAGTAAAACACGTGGAATATAAGGTGCGGTTACACGGGGCACTTTTACCGTGGTAAATTGCCTTTTTACCACGGGAAACTGTATTTAGTAGTGTGACCGACGCTTCCCGAGGTAAATTTCCCGTGTTAAATATCCATGGATACGTCAAAAAGATCAGTGGAAGCGCCCATGACATTTAACGTGGGAAGTTGGAAGGGTGTTTTGATGCCCGAGGTACAAGAGCCAATCGCTATGCTGATGAAGTTGTGATTAAATTTCCCGCCAATGAATTGCGTGAGATTTCGTTTTACCTCGGTAATCTTCGTAACGTGTGACCCCTAGTTAACACGGTATACTAAAACCCAAGTGTGAGGCACCGTGGGATAATTTACCATGGGAAATGGCATTTACCATGGTGAGTGTAACCGCACCTATAATCATTGTCAGCTTTTATTGAATAAACAGGAACTGAACATCATACTGCAAGAATGTCAATGTTCGAACAAAACAAAACAAATAAAAGGCAATTTCGATGACTGTTAAGGTACTGTGACTGTTAAAAGGAAATGCTTCTCAACAGAGAAAAATCGCACCATTTCAACAACAGCAACACAGGCAGTTGTGTTTAAAATTAGTATTATAATAAGCAGAAGGGACCTCGCTGCAGCCATTACTCTCTCCAGGTTCTCCAGAGTGGCCAAGAGTGACGTGGAGATGAGGAGAGCAGTCGCCAGCGTAACAGCAATATGCAGCGTTCGGTAATCGAACGTTCGATTGGGTTCGATTACCAATCGTTCGGTAATCGAACGTTCGATTGTGTTCGATTGGCAAAATTTTATTGAGTTCGATTACGTTCGATTGAGTTCAGCAATCGAACGATTGGTGTTCGATTGGGTTCGATTGCCGAACTGTTCGATTGGATAGGTCGGGAAGCAATATACCGCAATACCTACCAACAAAAGAGTAGCTTTTTATCAAGAAAAGGAGAATTTACGAGTTAAGAACTTAAATATTAATTTCTCTGTTTTATTATCATTTTATCTATATATTTTTTTAATTCCCGGGTTTCTTTTGCATTGTAATGCACGTATCAGGGGCTGTCCCGGGGGAATGACCCCGGGAATCCCGCACCATGCCCGCCTATGTCCCAAGGGTGACTACTGATAAGTGCTAGGTCTCAGTTACCCCTCCCCTCCTCGGAAAGCTTGTATCATTTTTCAGGCACTGGTATGCTGTAAATGGTAAATTCATTCTGGTATTAATTCGTTGATTAATTTAAGGGCCAATTTCCGGATGACAACACTCGTCCTAAATAGTTTACGGACACTACAACCAACGGAGGTGGGCTAACAAGACCCTAATATAAAATGTGAAGACACATAACGTGGCGTAAACGTGTTGGTACTTGAAAAAAAACTAGATAAGGCTGAACATATGCAGTTCAAAGAACAATTCAATTCAGCCTGATGGACCGCTCAACAATGGCATAAATTGCAAGCCAGGCTTTCAGTACTAAAAAAATCAAACAACTCGGTGAATAAAGGGGTTTCGTCTCTAAGAAACGGTGGGGAAGTGAAAAACAGAAATGGGTTTATCAGCTGAGAGATATGGTAAATTGACCATCGTAAAGAAATTTGAAACCTGACCGTTTCGAGTGTTAGCCCTTGGTCAAAGCGAACTATATTAGGGTTGTTAGTGGTTTATATAAGAACTTGGTAGATCGTTGAGGCTAAACTATCATGAGAGGTTGCAATTAACTGCGAACTGCTCGTTTTCTCTTTGTTTTTCTCTGCAAAACCGATGTACAATTTTAATCGGCAAGGAATTGTGAATGTCTAATTCATCATTTTTATCATTGTAGTGCAGCGGAGCTTCAGCAAAATGGCAAAGAGAGATTAAGCTGGGAATTTGACAAACATGAGGGACAAAGTATGGGGTACATGATCGGCACGAAGACTTCATGCAAACCAGTCAATAACATTTTATTTCTAAAGACACACAAGACGGGATCGAGCACAGTGACAAATATCTTAAACCGTTATGGCGATAGCAGAGATCTCTCATTTGCGTTACCTGTAGGAAAGAATACGTACCACTTTTTCTGGCCAAGACCATTTTTGCTTCGGTATGTAATAGCATTTGGTAAGGAGCCGAACATTCTATGCAATCACGCAAGATATAACAAGGCACCAATGAGATGGCTTTTTCCAAAGAAAACAACGCGATACATCACAATTCTACGGGAACCAAGTGAACACTTTGAATCCATCTTCAACTTTTTCAAACTCGGAAGGTATTTTAAGGACTTACGAAATGTAACCACTCCTCTGCAGAGTTTCCTTCAAAAAGCAGAATTTTATTTTAACAAACCGCCTTTAAACGTTACAGGCATGATGAATTTATTGAAAAACCCAGCTTTATTTGAGCTGGGACTTGACACAATATATTACAGAGAGGTCACCATGGTACAAGATTACATCCGTTTTCTTCAGCGAGAGTTCGACCTTGTTATGTTAATGGAATACTTCGACGAGTCGCTTGTACTCTTAAAACGACGCTTCTGTTGGAAAATCAACGACATTTTGTATTTCAAACTAAATGAACGGCGGAGCGGAGATAGACAGAAACTTTCAAAGTACACAAGGGAGAGGATTAGAAAGTGGAATTCTGGTGACGTTTTGCTCTATGATGTTTTCAATAGAACACTCTGGGAAAGGATAAAGCAAGAAGGTCCGGATTTTTTCAAGGAACTTGAAATCTTCCGAAAAGCAAAAGAAACCATGAAAAATTCTTGTTTACGGGAAGGAAATTTTGTGACTCGACCATACAGAGGGAGGTTTGTAAAGGGTTATGCACTGAAGACAAACATTTCGAAAGAGCTTAATGAGACATGCGGCAGAATGATCATGAACGAGATTCCTTTCATTGATCACCACCGGACGAAACTAATACAATTCTTTCAAATGATTGATAGTACCAAGAACTGAACATGCATTTTACCTTGTGATTATCTGGTTATTTATTGATAATATAAGGATCACAACAAGGAAGAGTACAAAACTCCGAAACAATTAATTCAATTCTAAAAAAATGAAAACTAGCTATTTCCTGGTACGAAAAAATAGCAAATGTTGATTGATTAGTTTTTCATGCATAAATTACACCACTTGAGTAGATAATTAAGCATATTTCGACAGTAATAAGGGAAGGTCGCGGACGGGCAAACAAAAACGTAAAACGGGGGAAACGTTTTCCAGACAAGTCACACTGTTATGTGGCATATATTTATGCTTTATTTAGATCTAAAGAGTTCTTGCAGAGTGAGTTGTCCTTTGCAAAAAATTATTCGAACTAAGCATATTCGGGCTTTTTCAAAAGGCAATTGTTTTGCCGTAAAACATTCTAAAAGGAACCTCCGCCCCAACGCAAAAATTGCTTCAACTCAACTTTTGTCTAAGAACGAAAGAACGATGGCAGACACTACAATCATTCAAGATGGCGGCGCCCCGGAAATTAAGAAAAAGTAAATAAGCGATTTTGAAACTCATGTCTTCGTCTTTAAAAAGAACATTTCTGAGCAATTCTTAGTTACCGAGGCCAAGAATGGGCTCGCCGGAATATTGACAAGAATTAGTTTTATCGTCTCAGTTATATACACTCAAAACTGAATAGATAGAAAGAGATTTTAAAATTAGATTAGAACGCCGAGATTCGATAAATATTTCGCTGTTCGAGCCTCTTCGGTCCTCCCCAAGACGATGAAACATGTCAACTCGTTGATTGGTCAAAAATTATCTAACAGTATAAATTTGTGGAAAACGTTCGTTTCAGCCGGAAAACGTACGTTTTTATGAAAAATGGTTTAAGAACGAATGAAGCGAGACACGTATCATATTTCTAATTCTTGTCTGTAAAAAAAAAAAACAGCGTTCCATGCCGCTGTGGCTAATAAGGGTCAACATGTTTGGTCGCCCAACCGATGGCGTGTCAAGTTCACTGCAAAACATTTTTTTGTTTGGACAGACCTTGACGAAAATGATCTGTCGAGTAGCCGTAACGAATTCTAGCTATAGCTTTAATTAAGGGGCTGAAAGGTTAGCGATTGCGTATGATCGAACCTTCGGGTAGCCACGAAATGCGCACCAGTCCAGCCTTACGAATGACTGACGGAAGGAACTGGCTTACGCCGAAAGAAAGGTGTCTGCTACAAAAGGTTCTTCCTGACTGCAGGTCCGGTCAGGAACAGGTATCTGAAGCTGGTTTTGGTACGTCGAAATTTTAAGATGCTTTACCGATTTCACCAGGGTTACGGAACAAAAGAAAGCAAACCATTGTTAGCAAGAAACCTAACAAGGTAACGGGCTTTAAAACTATTTTACTTGGGATGTGCCGCGTAAATCCTTGTCTAAGAGGAGGCCTCGTAAAGAATGAAATTTTCGAGTTAACACCAAGCCTCTGGGCTGGTCACTCCGGTCAAGCCGGTTTAGGCAACGCGCGCATCATATTTTTGACAAGGCGAAGGTTAAAATCGAGCTTCAGGACAAAAATCAACATGGCGTCTTGGGGTGCGATCGAGACGGCCTGGGTTTGAGACTGGCTTGCGCATACTCAATTAAGACTCTCGTTCCCAGATCCCACATATCTTTTGGTCAGCGCCAAGACGGAGCTCTGGCATAATCAATTTCCGGAACTCGATGAATTTCACCGAAAAGTGAAATGGGGCGATCATTAGAACTCAAAGGTTTACAACAGCAGCGACAAATCTTCGTATTTACAAGTTTAGTTGGAGATTTTTGCCTCATATTCGTAAATTACAAGCTATTTTACACTCGGTAATTTACGCATGAGCAGTTTGATAAATCAATTAGCCAATCAACACAGTTCTGAAAATTGATTATTCCAGAGCTCCATGTCTTGGGGCTGACCAAAAGATACGTGGGCTCTGGGAACGAGATTGATTTTTGCAGAGTCCTTTGCAACCTCGTTCCCAGAATCTTCGTTCCCCTTGACCATCGGTTCTTGAAACGAGCGACTTTGGGATAATGCGTTTGGATAAACTTTTTCATTCGTTTAATTTAAAGTCTGAGCACGAGCAATTGATTTCGGCCCCGAGGCGAGACAATCTCGTTTCCAGAGCCAAGATCCTTTTGGCCAGTGCCGCGGATACTGGCCAAAAAGGATGATCGTGACAATAGGAAGGAGATTGGATCGATTGGAGGCGAAAGAGCACCGCATGTTTGTTTGGCTAGCTTCGCAAACCATTCGACTGATTTGTTTGGAGCCAAAGCAAAGAGTGGGAGCCTATTAAATCTAATCGAATGGAATCGTCTTTCCCTGAGTAATTATTTCTTTACAATGTGGTCATACCGAGTCTTAAAGTTGCTGTATATTATTATATGAATCAATAAGATGAACCTCTCGTAGTTACTCACGTACATGTGAGTGTCCTGGAAAAGGTGCGAGTACTTTTAGCAGGTGATTTTTGGGTAGAGAAAGAGGTAAATTACTGATGCAAATAAACTCGTTTGGCTTGTGACAGTGGTGTTGAATGATTTGAAAATATCGTGGAATGCTCGGCTCTCTAGCATGCAAAGCAATCCTTTGTTTCGGTAGGTTGAAAATATTTACTCGAATTTCATTTGGTTTCATTACACTGCACATTTCTCAACCTCCATTGGGGGAAGAGGCCAAATTAGATATAGAGAATCAAATCAATTGCAATTGATTCCGCTATTACTTATCCACTGGATAGTGATTTATCTGGCCCCATATATGTTCAAAAGGTGGATAACGCTATCCACCAGACAAATCACTATCTATTGGACAGCGCAATTGATTCCGCTATTACTTATCCACTGGATAGTGATTTATCCGGCAGATGCAGTGCTTAATCCATTGAATCGACAAATGGGGCCTGGTGGGTAGTGCTATCCTCCTTTTGACGCCAGGTCTTTATGCAACCTCATTCATATTCCCAGGTGTGTGTGTCTCTCTCTTTTCTCTGCCTCCTTTGTTGTTGAGGAGAAAGGAGGCAGAGAAGAGAGACCCTGAGAACGAGGTTGGTCTTGATCATCTTTCAGTTTTCCATAACTTTTATCCACGTTGCCTCTCTATATGTACCCGCAACCAAATTAATACTGACAAATAACAAATTTCTAGTTTCTAAAGAAACTGTGGTGCTGCGTCGGTGGGAGAGTAAAACAAGAAATTTTGCTTTTATCAAACGAGTTGATAAAGGTCGAATTACCACCGTGAAATATTTAGAAAGCTGACGTTTCGAGCGTTAGCCCTTCATCAGAGCGAGTAGAGGAATTGTGGACGTTGATGGTTTTTATGCGGGAGTGGAAAAGCTTTGCCATTGGTGGAAATATGGTAACATGAATTTGTGAATAAATTAATGGGATTAGAGGCATTCATTGATTCCGTGAGGATAGAGTGTACCTAGTTGAAAGATTAATTTTGTTCCAGATTCGTACGGTTTTCTGTGCTCCCGTGGTGTAAAGATAGGCCGCAAATTGTCATGTTGTGATGGGAGTGATTGGGAAGATTAAAGTGGCGCGCAATTGGTTTTGATGCATCTGTGTCGTTTTTTTCCACATCTCGTAGGTGTTCACGAAAGCGGTCCGCTAATGTTCTCCCTGGTCTTCTTACATAGTGCGCAGGTTATACAACAGATGACATTTTTTTTTTATGCATGTAAAGTGGTCAGTGATTTTAAAGGATTTAGTCGGTCCTGAGATCTTGACCATGTTAGAAATAAAAGGACAAATTTTTGCATCGTGTGCGTGTACATTTGAACATTCCCCGTTGGTTGTCAGACTTGAATGCGCTCCTAACTAGAAA
>NC_090892.1:64168709-64171209 GCF_036669925.1 Montipora capricornis | reverse complement strand
CATATTTTGCATGTTGCATTTTACAGTTCAACGTGCCTTACCGTGGCCACCCAACTAACTTTAAGGGCAATCCTAAAACCCGGAATCCGGAATCCGGAATCACAGTACAATACAGAGAGTATAAACTATCCTTAACATTCATAAAAGCTAACCTTAGGCCTAATTAGACCTAAAAACGTTTGTTTAGGACTAATTAGGCCTAAGGTTAGCTTTTATGAATGTTTAGGATAGTTTTACTCTCTGTATTGTACTGTGATTCCGGATTCCGGACTCCTGGTTTTAGGGTTGCCCAAACTTTAACATTTGACAACTACGTGTAAGCACGTCAACTCAACAACCCATGCAAGAGTGTTCAACTTACAACCGTGCGAACTTTGCAAGGAGGCATCACTGCCAATCAAATTCGCTCACTCTGATTGGCGGATAATATGTAAAAAACTTTGTTAGGTGGCCACGGTAAGGCGGGTCGCCCTGTAATTACAAAAATTGTTTCTGTGGATGTAACACTTTTTATTTATTTAATTTCACTCACTTTAAAGGAGCACTGTCATGCTAAATTTGCTGTTTTCAGGTCAAAACGGGATAAAAATCTAAATTAGTACTTAAGTTCAGCCACACGTACAACATTCCTGACAACCCACTGACAATGTATGAAATATATTTATTGCACAAAGAGCTATTCGTATTTAATTTTTGGCAACTTTCTGCGGACACCATCTCCAAACTTGATAAAACTGGCCAGTTTCTTGTTCTTGTTATTATGGCTTGTGTGAATTGCCTTGTGTATGTTTTTGCATTTTCTAAATTTGGAAAGTATGACAAATTTTCATGGAAGAATAATATTGTAAAAATCAACATGGTTATCCAACTAGATGTATACATCTTTATTTAAGAATTCTCATGATTTGGTGGAGAACAGTCATTATCTGTTTGTGCAATGAAAAGCAGCAAAATGATACTTCCCTTAAGACCTCTACTTTTACCCAAAGAACTCATTCTCATTTGAGAAGAATCATAAACCTTCTCTGGTGACGAAGAATCTAACTTGAGAATTAAAGATCCTTCAAAGGCGACATAGTTTTTCTGATAGGAAGAATGATTTATTGGTTTGGAGAGAATCTGGTTTCAGAGTCTGGTGTTTTGCTCTCCTTCATCTTTCACGATACTTTGCAAAACAAAGACAGTCTTTTAACTTTTAACTTCAGTGCATTCATCAGCGACACAATGAATCTGCTTTACACCTCCACACTACACAAATTTTAATCGAAAATCCAAGGCAACACTTGACAAGACAGCCCGTTGGTAACACATTCAGGACATAGATATATATGTTATCGCTTCAATCACAGTTCTATGTTGGGATATTCTAATTTTGCTAAAGAAATTGCATGCCATGGTGAAATAAATCCCCCACTCTCTTAGCTCTTCGCCATTCGACTCGCCATTCTCGTTCCCAGAGATGCGTTCCTCCTGGCCAGGGCCACGGATTGATTCGTGGCGCTGGCTTGGCGCCGGCCGAGAGGATCGTGCGATCTGGGAACGAGAATGCATTCTGGCTGGATGGTAGTCTGGATATTAGTCTGGATGGTCGTCAGGGCCCGGTTGTTGGAAAGCCGATTAACTTAATCCAGGATTAGCGTAAATCTTGTTTCATGTTTTCAACTTTTTGGTGAAAGTTTCTTTTGCTTATTTCTGTTTTTCAAGATTGACTTCTTCTAATGTAAAGTTTTGGCGAATATCAGCGTTGAACAGCATTTAGGAGTAGAGAAACTAGATGCTTCTGTGAAGCATACACTGGGTTGCCTGTGGTACGTGCTACAGAAAATCAGAAGGCACTGAATTGTGTGATATTGAAATACAGCATTCCAGTCTCTGAAGAATAACAAATAAAAGAGAAGCGAGAAACATTGGCTTCTGGGCTGACATGTTGATAATTTTCAAGTTCCCTCGCAACTTCTTTTCACCACAAGTGTGCCCTCTGAGCATCTGACAGCTTTGTAACACTAAACTTTACTGAAGTCAAGCCCTGTTTCGCGGGGTTAGTGTTAGGATGGGAGACCAAAACATAAAAAACAGAAACATCTGACCGAAAATACTATTAACGCTAACAAATGCGAACTCAGCAAGGTACAGATTCTGTTAGCTTGCTTTATGCAAAACAAATATTGATGAAAAAGCAAATAACTATTGATACACAGTTTTCAGAAAGAGCAGAAGGAAGTTTCCCGGACGGTCGATCGAGAATAAAATATTTACGACATGAAAACAACATTAATTTTGAACCGTGAATATAGAATATAAAAAGTTACGATCAGCGACAAACATTTTGGGAGATTTTTGCTACGTTCAAGTAAATTGCAAAATCGAAAGTGACATGGCCGGAATTCAACGGGGGCCGTGATTAAGTTACCGCGGCATGTTTACTCGCCAAACAGTGAAGCATCTGTGTCAAATGATGGCAAGATACCGGGTTTTTGTAAGTTTCTTTTTCTGTCAAGTG
>NC_090892.1:64143709-64163709 GCF_036669925.1 Montipora capricornis | reverse complement strand
CGATAGGAGGTGAAATTGATGTGTATATTGAAAGGTTTCCATTTTAAAGTGTCTTTTTACATCAAGGGTTGATTGATCCTTGAATCTTGTGCCTTTGTATACTATTGTGTCTAGAAACACAGTTTCAGTGTCAGGTATTTCTGCTGTGAATTTAATCGTAGGGCCACCATGTCTGGTTTACTTACGTCCCACAGGTACAAGACATCGTCAATGTAGCATTTCCAAACTGTACGTTTTGAGACAGCTTAGTTTAGAATTTCTGTTTCAGTTTTAGCCAAGAAAATACATGTATTGTCAAAAGAAACTGTTGTCTTGGTTCTCATAAGTTATGGTTCTCATTAATAACCTCCTGTATATAGTTGTAACTTTCTTTCTTCACTGAGATGAAGAATGTGTTGTGCCAAAGGAAAGGACAATTATAGATGTAAGTGACAATCACAACAGCAACATAACTTTCCCGTACTCTGCTCACGATCCAAGGAACTGTGAATATGTGGACACATGTGTGCATATTGACTTAAGCACAAGTGACGTGTGGACTCGTGGAGATGTGGAAGTGTGGACATCTGGGCAAGTGGAGCTTTGGAAGTGTGGACGTGTGGGCATGCGGACCTTTGGAGATGTGGACAATTGGGCATGTGACATGTGGGCATTTTGGACTTTTGGAGGTGCGGACAGGTGGACCTTTGGAAGTCTGGACATCTGGACATGTGGAGCTTTGGAAGTGTGGACATGTGGGCATGCGGACCTTTGGAGGTGTGGACATGTGGGCATGTGGAGCTTTGGAAGTGTGGACATGTGGGTTTGGTGGACCTGAGGAAGTGTGGACATGTGGGCATTTGGACCTTTGGAAGTGTGGACATGTGGACGTGACGAAGATTGGGCCTGTGGATCTGAGGTCCTCAGGAAGTGTGGGCATGTGGACCTGAGGAGATGTGGAATTGTGTGGGCCTGTAGACAGGGGTACCTACAGTGTATTCATTGGTGTGTGCACATGTGATCTGTGGACCTTCAGATGTGTGGACAATACATGCTGTTGACATGTGGGCATATGAACCTGAGGAGATTTGGATTTTAGGACCTGTGTCAGAGGTGGATGTGTCGCCTGTGGATATGTGGACACATGGACGTGTGGGCAAGTGGGCGTGTGGAAATGTAGACGTTTGAACAAGTTGACTTGTGGAAGGGCTCAGGTGAAACTATGATAGAAACATGATGGATATCTTAGTTCCTCTGCTTGGGTTATACAGAAAATATCAGGTCGCTTTATGTGGCTGTGCAACAGTGATAATTTTTCACAATTATGTAGGCATGGTGAAGAGTGGTACAGGATTCGTCGTATCTTGAACATGAAAATGCTGAAACCAACAGTTACTGAAGGATATGTCGAGCCATTGAATGATGTTGCAGCTGATTTGCTCTCTCAAATGAAAGCAACTCGTGATGCTGATGGAATCATTCCAAGCTTGCAAGATGAACTATTCAAGTGGTCTTTGGAATGTAAGTTGGCTCAATTATCTTACAATGTATCATAACATTAGTAGTTTATATTAATACTTGTGGCCATTTAGTGGCTGTTGACACCCAAGTCGAAATAGAGTTGTTACAATTATTAGATTGATTCACATTTCCTTTTGAGATGTAATCCTTGTTTTGTTTTAGTAATTTCTTAGAAATTTATTTTGCCATGAAAATAAGCGATACAAAATCAGGACATTTCGACCTCTCCGAGGTCATTTTCAAGTGCGAGTAAAAGTTTTAGCATAGACATGTAGAAGCTAGTTAAAATATGTGAGAAGGTGCCAAAAATATTGAGAACAATGGTACAATGAAATAACATTCAACTATCCTGAACAATTTCAAGTAATCTAGAATACACAGAACAAAATAACTGAAAGTATGTAAGAAACTGCTAACAATTGACATTTGAAGAAGAAATTAATGTTAATAAGAAAAGTAAATAGAATAATGTAAACGATATTATACTTTATAATACTACATAACTCTTGGCATTGCTTCCTTAGTTTTTGAGCTGCCAATAGCAAAACCAGCAACAAGCAACACACCTGAAATTGACCTGCAGCCACTGTGGTCAAGTCTAATTCCATCCCGAATAGGCCACTTGCACTAAGAGGTCACGTGACCAATGCTTCCCTTAAACAGTGAGTTGTAATCTTGCTGTTGACAAAAATTGACAGAACACATAAAAATTATCGTACACGCGAAATTTGAGAGGAAACGCATTTAAGGGAGATATTTTATGGTACTTTGATTTTTCAACAAAGTAGCATGATTTGTATTGGCCGCCATGTTGGAGGGCATACTCTTGCCCTCCAACATGGCGGCTAAAACTACTTTTTGCTTATATCTTGTTAAATGTTTGATAGTTGAGTTCAGATGTGCCATAAACGCTACCACATCATCTTTTCAACATTTTCCTTGAAGTTCAAGTGCAAAATTTGTGTCAGAAAGCGGTAATTCATAATTTTAAAAAATCAAGTTTTGGTCACGTGACCAGCTACAGACTTTCTCATTTTAAGCAAATGGTGCGGGTTTGAAAAACCAAATCACTATTATTTTGTTTAAGAGATGACCCACTAATAGTGTTTCGAAGGCAAAATCATGTAACTTTCATTTTCATAAAAACGATGTCACATGACCTCTTAGTGCAAGTGGCCTATTGGACTCATTAGCCATCTGCGGCTGCCTGCAGATACTGACTGACATAGACACACTTACCCTCAAACCTACTGGTATCTTTGTAGGGTCCGAAATGGGCAGTCAACTGACGACTAGATAAAAATTTTTAGTCGCCAGATGGCAAATTGTGGTCGCCAAAAATTTTCGCCTAAAAAGGCACGTTTTGAACTTTTTTTATGGATACCAGAAAGCAACGACCGCGCGGTGTTGCGTATGTGTCACGCATTGTTTTTCTCTTTCGAAAGGGGACATTTTGGAGACAAAATGTATCCGACCTCGAATGTAATAAAGAAACCCATCTGCCCCTTAATTTGTTGAAAATTTCAAACGCGGAAACACCAGTCACGTTCTGTGGCACACGAGCCACCATGTCATTACCGTGCCACATTCCTCGCACCAGTCCCTTGCATCTCTTAACTGAGTCGTTGTTTTTTCGCCCGCGATACGCATTTTATGCGAAACCGCAAAAAAAAATGTGGCGGGTTGCAAAGTTTAATATGGAGGTAGTCAACGCGAAAGCTCCTTTCATTTTTATTTCAAAAACATCGACAGGATAAAAAGGAAGACACCTGTTGGCAAACGGCTCTGAACTTAATAGTAGGTCGCCCACTGGCGACCAGTTGTGAAATTTTGGTCACCAGTACTCATGTATGATGTCAAGCCAGGGACTCAAACCCGAATTTTCATTAGTGGATGGGATTAGTGCTCTCTCAAACAATCACCAATACTGTTTCTCTAAAATAGTAATGATTTGAAACCTTACTGTAACTGACGAATGGCCATCTAACAGGCTGCAGGATGCAGGAGCTGAAGCTTGATACATCTACAGACAATAATCTGAGATCATTCCATCTAGTCGATCGGTTGGTGGGGTTAGATTTGAACCAGGATCACCTATGCCATGTTGTTTTAAGCAGGGTTAGCATTAACTAGGTGTCGCGTTGCTCTACAAACAACACAACCCTAAAATTGACAACCAGGGACTTTCCAATCAGTGATGAGGGACCTTAGAATGTGCCTTAGATCTTTAGCTGTTGTGCATGAGAAGCACTAACTGAAAAAAAAAACACACTTGATTCGTATCCTGTGTACACATAGTGTTTTAACCCAGAAGTGTTTTAAAAGGTACAACCACTGAGTTATCTCACAGATATCAAGAGCGTAACAAAGTTTTTTAAAGGAGACAAACAGCAAGATTTGTAAAAATTAAAAAGCGAATGGTGTCATTTGTCCTTCTTAGTTTGAGTGATGAGTTGACTTGGTGGGCCACATTATCGCCAGGATGAATGTAACCAAATCCGATAGGTTATCATGGTTGCTAACCTGGCTCAGCACTTAAACCCACCTCCAAAGAAGACTGCCCACAAGTTTTGGCAATCCAACACAACTCTTAACAAACTTAACTGATTTGAGTGTAATGTGAAGTGCTTAACCTTGTAGAATATCTCAAATTCTACTGTGGTGTTAGTTAAGACTAATAGTTTACATGTTTTCAATTGATATTACAGCAATTGGAACTGTGCTCTTTGAGACACGATTTGGTTCTTTCAGCAAGTCTCCATCAGTAGAAGCTGCCCAGTTCATTGAATCAGCTCGCAAGTTATTCCCACTTTTTTTAAAGGTTTTCCTTATTCCTGCATGGATGGACAAGTTCTACAGGTTGAAGAATGTCCAGGATTTCTATGACCACATGGATGTCCTCTACAGTTTTGGCGAAAGGTGCATTGAGAAAAAGATGAGCAAAATACAAGGGAGACTTGATAAAGGAGACATTCAGGAGGATGATGCTGCAGAGTTCTTGACCTTTCTAATCAGCAGAGAAGACATCAGTTTCAAAGAAATAACGTCAAACTTGATTGAACTCCTTTTCCCTGCAATTGAAACGGTACGTGCTGGTGAGCTTAACTCCAAATTAAACTAGACGCTTTATGAGCGTAAACTGGGTTGCCTATGGTACGACGGCAATGAGTTGGGTGGTATTGAACTGGAGCATTCAAGTTAATGTTTTCAACTGGGGGGCCATTTAGACCATTTGAGGGGTCACCCAGATGTCGTACCGGCAGTGGACCTTTGGCTCACGTGTTCTCACGTTGATTATTTTGTAATGTCCTGTCCCGTTTTGAGGTCTTTTACTTTTTTGTAGCTTTGGTAAGAAATTCGGTTCAAAGACAGCAAAACACGCTTTTGAGTAAAACTCACTCAATCCTTTTTTAAATAGCCTGCAAAAAAACTAACTGCAAATTGCTCTGACGGACGTTTTCCCGACATGTCATGTATGTCTTGCAGTTGCACTTAGCAAACGTTTATTCCACGCACTAAGGAAGGACTGAACATGTTGTTTCCGCTTCGTAATTCCTCTTCTTTTCAGTCTAATCTGATGACAGGTCAATTTTTTTTTCGAATGGTGTATAACATTATTTAGTGGATAAGTCACTATCCTTCCTGAGTATAAAACATTTACTTTCACGATAGCAATTCAATTAAGCCATAACACAGAGAAATGACAACGTGTTAGCCACAGAAATGTAACGCCAACTGCTCTGGTGGGTTCTCATGTTAGTCAATGCAAAACGGCCCGGGATCTCCAGAAGGCAACATAAGACAAGGCAGGAAAGCCGGGAGTAAACAGTAAAAGGCAAGCCAAAAGATACCCTGGATGCAGAGAAATTTTTTTTCAAGGTCGGAGAGAACGCTTCGCAATTTTAAATCAACGGTCGAGGACGAAAAAAAATACCTCTGGTCGCACAACCCCAGAACCTTCTTTCCATGCGTAGAGAGAGCTCAGATTTCTCGTCGCGGTGTTATCGTCAAACCAGTTTTGGCCACCAAGCTGAGACTGCTTCCTACGGGACGCAATGAAGCGCATCATTAACATTCCTGAAATCTGTGATTTCAGCGATGCCTATTCATTTCAACAGCTTTAATAATTTTGGAGTAATCTTAACGATATTGTATTGATTTTAGCTTTGTAAAATTGATTTATTTTTACACCATAGTGACAAAACAGGTCTTTTTCTGACGTTAAAAACTATAGCTACCTATTAAGAACACGACTAAAACTTCCTGTCATCTTTATGAAAACTATTCGGCGCGTATCAAATTTCAACCCGAGTATGCAAATTAGTTGAGCTCGAATATTACACAACACGATGAATCCACAAAGGCTCAAGAAAATCTAAAAAAAAAACCTTTCCAGCGAAACATTTTATTTTAACAAACAACATATTTGGCTCCGCCATAAATAATTCTTGGTTAATAAGAATTAGTCACATTTCCATTTGTTTTTTACCTGACGACTGTGGGGAGTTAGTACAAATAAATATAAAAATAGCCAGACAACGGAAATCACACATCCACTGGATTCCTTCTCTCTCCATATCGAACCAGAAAAAGTTGCCAAAAATTTTCCTTTTTGTTTCAGTGTTGTACATAACAACACGATTTTAGTTAAATACTGGAAGTACAGAAGACTTTAATATGGCTCGACGAAGTCCATTACTCGTCGCTTTCAATTTTCCAGATATTTCCAAATTTGCGGACTAGTAGCAGACGTGAAATAATTTTCGAGTAGAAACTGAGTTTGCAATACATGTTTCGGATGACCAACATCCATCGACAGTTGCGAATACAAATGAACCCCTAGTCGGCGTGATATAAAAGATAGCTAAATAGGAAGTATGAATACTAAATCAAGTCAAGTCACGTAAGTCATTTGACACGGAAAAATTAAAATGAAAGAGTTAAATTGACATGATTAACTTGCTTGTTTAATGAGGGGTTTTCCCAACCTATGATTAAGACCTCCTTGATTTTTAGTTGAACAGGTGTGGAGGCGGTGTCAAGGATTGAAAAGCAATTCTCTGAGCACAAATCTCTGCATGTTTCTGACCCATAAATGTGCTGAAAGATGTGTGAGTTCTTATCGGATGTTAAGTGTTCACGAACATGTGTAGCAAGATGTCGGTTTGTCTCGCCGACATAACAGGCGCTACAGCCTGCACAAGAAAATCTGTAGACCACACGGGATCGTGATAAATTAGAGATAGCATCTTTGGCACTAAATAACTTCTTGATCTTGTATGGGGCATTGTATTTTCTAGTGCCCCTTATTTACGTTGTTGTTTAGTATTCATACTTCCTATTTAGCTGTCTTTTATATCACACCGACTAGCGGTTCGTTTGTGTTCGCAACTGACGATGGATGTTGGTCGTCCAAAACATGTATTGCAAACTCAAAACTGTGTGTTTCTACTTGAAAATTATTCCAAATATTTATTTTTTCACCGCCTGTCTTGTTTATCCAATTGACGTTTCATTCTTGAGCGCCATAAGGGTATATTCTGTTTAAAGATCCACTAAAACGCCATTCGCGTTACAATGACTTCCGACGCCATTTCAGGGTAATTAAATGTCCTCCTGTATCCACCGGATAAGATCTAAGCATTTCTACTACCCCCTCAAACCTACCAAGCATACGCGCAGAAGACTCTACGCACAAAGACACGGATAATAAAAACAAATTGCGATTTTGAGACGGCAATACCACATTATATTGACGACTAGTTGGGAGAAAATATATTCCGTATCGGGCGGAGTCGCGAAGCAAAATCGCAATTAGTTTTGTATCGCGATCCATCATTTATAGGGATAAATAAAACTGTAAACTAATCAACCCGCGCCTGATCGAAATTTCAATTCTCTCTACCTGCGAAAC
The DNA here is from genome assembly GCF_036669925.1 of Montipora capricornis. NCBI lineage: Eukaryota > Metazoa > Cnidaria > Anthozoa > Scleractinia > Acroporidae > Montipora > Montipora capricornis. The sequence continues at coordinate 64,156,295 of NC_090892.1, read as the reverse complement.
GTATTTGTTTGCGTACGTCAGCAACCCAATTCAGTGCAACGACGTCAGTTTCAACATTAGAACCAATCACAGGCCGCAAAAGTGAGACGGCAATAACACGAAATATTGATGGCTCGCGCATAGGCAAAACTATAAGAAGATCGCGATACCAAAAAAGACACGGACACGGACACGGTCACGGAAAAGAAAAAAAGGAAAATAATAATAATAATAATAATAATAATAATAATAATAATAATAATAATAATAATAATGATAAAACGACTAAATGCCACCCATTTTTCCGATTGATTTGCCATACTGGCAACCCATTTATTACCTTTTTGGATGGAGTATACTGGATTGTGAAGTAGGGGAGAAGTTAATGACTTCAGTTAATCTGACCAGTGTATAAAGATAAGACGTTTTCGAACCTCAGTTGAAACTTAAAGCTTTTAACTAACTTGTAAACTATTTTAAAATGAAAGCTACTGGCAAAAACATGCCACTGTACTTCTACAAATTTCTCCATACCTAAATGGCAAGGTCGCACCCTGTAATGTTAGTAGCCAAAACCAGATAGTTTTTCAAAACACTTAAGATAGACTCGAAAAGCCTCAAGTCTCTAATTTTTACATCATAAATTGGTTCTGCAGACGTCCTTCACTTCTTTGTGGACTTTGTACTTGCTTGCAAGAAACCCAGACGTGCAAAAACAACTTCACGATGAAGTGAGCTCGGTTCTGAAACCAGGGGAACGTGCAACACAAGCAGCATTGCAGAAAATGCCATTCTTGCGAGCGTGTATCAAAGAGACTTTAAGGTATCAGGGCTGTCTCACCAAGACCAGTAGATTCTTATCGAACAGAACACATGCTAGCAAGAAAGTATTTTGTTGTTTTGCATGCAGTTACTCGCCATTCATTGAAAATAAGGTCAGATCTTTTCTTGTGTAAATGATTACCTCTAGCTAACCGAGTGCAAGGGAGAGCTCCGTTTCCCTTTTTTTCCAGTTTAATTTGTCATGGGAGTCATCAATTGAGCTGAAAAAAAAAGTTGGTGAAACTTTAACAATATTTATGTTGCAACTGCGAGGATGATAGCTTCACTTGACTTCGTATCCGCAGTTCAATATATGATTCATTTCATATATCTTTTCATCGTTGATTAATTCATCACGGGAATGTTAGAACCCACAAATGACCAGCTCCCAACGTCAGTGGCTTCATATCTCATTTGGTTAGAGCGTCGTACCGGTATCTCGAATTAACTGGTTCAAAACCCGTTGGAAGTCCTGAATTTTTAAGGCTTCTCTAGTTCGCAATTTTAAAATTGCGTTCATAACGGCGAGTATTATAGCTTCACTTGAAACATAAGCTTACCAATTAAACTTGGTTTCCTGTTAAAAGCATTTTTGTTGTTCCTCCTTTTTTCTCTAGGATGTATCCTGTTGCTTTTGAAAATTCCCGTTTTCTCCAGGAAGAGATCGTTATCCAGGGCTATCGCATACCTCCCAAGGCAAGTCAATTTGATAAGCCGACAAGGCGAACTTGATTGGTTATTACCAGCTAAACGGTCTATGCTTCTTTCCTACCTAGGCTAACCCTATGCCTAACAAAACGAATTGCATCAATAGTACTCGATTGTACGAGCGACCCAGTCGATCAACGCCTTCGCTGTAGCTTAAGATGCACCCGCACAGAGCCCTCGGGGCCAAAACATCACCCAATGGTTATTTGAACGCCAGCGCAGAATAATATTTTTCTTTATCATGACATGTATAAAACGTAAAGAAATGTCACGTGGAATTTTGGTGGATGTTAGCTAATGTTATCTGGTGCAAGGGCGCCCACACTCGCGTCCGCAGAGCCTTCCTTTTTTTTTTGTCACGTCGTTGACCAAGTGACCAAAGAATCGGAGGGATCTGGGGACGAGAATGCCCAAAGCAAAGAAGGTTCGAATGCGTGTTCTATTCTATTTTGTTCACACTACAACATCATCAAAACATCATCCAGACTTGTTTTTCCTCGCGTTTGCGTCTTCGCATACGCTAGCTTCTCTATCCTTACGAATTGACTTTTGTTTGGCAGACAATGATTCGTATGCCGTTGTACGCAATGGGCCGCAATCCCAAGCTGTTTGATGAACCTCAAAAGTACAAACCCGAGCGATGGCTGAGGGATGATACACACAAGTCCCCATATCATTCTTTTTCTTCGCTCCCTTTCGGATTTGGCACTCGAATGTGTATTGGTAAGAAGATGCATATACATTCAATGAGTAGCAATAATTGATAATACGTGAGTATTGAAATTGGACTTGGCCAAGTTATTTGAAAGCAGTGTGAGCGCTATTGTATATTTGAAAGGCGGGTTTTATGCAAAAGAACTGAATGATTCTCCCACTTATAACTGGTTGTCACTTTATAGACACCTGAAAAATCCATTCCCCTTCAACGGGATTCGAACCCATGACCCTCTGCGATGCCCGTGCGATGCTTTACCAACTGAGCTTTGAAAGCCACACAGTTGGGAGCAGCAGCTGGTCAATTATTGGGCTAATGTGTTACGTGAAAGGACTATAAGGAAATGAAAGGGAAATGCAACTATTAGTTGCCATGGTATTTAAACTCGATTAGTGCTAACCTGCAGGGTCCGGTTGTTCGACAGCCTATTGACTTAATCCAGGATTAGCGTAAACGTTTGTTTCATGTTTTCAACTTTTTGGTGAAAGTTTCTTTTTCTTATTTTTGTTTTTCAAGATTGACTTCTTCTAATTCAAAGTTTTGCCGAATATCATCGTTCAACAACATTTGAGAGTAGAGAAAAACTCCTTGGTTTATATTTAATCTGGGATTAGCGTTAATCGGCTTTTGAACAACCGGGACCTTGACTCCTACGAACTGGCAATTCGTTGAATAATACTTTACTTTATTATTGAACAGGGCGCCGAGTGGCCGAGTTAGAAATGCGCCTCTTTCTTTCACAGGTAGGATGATGCAGGAGAATTTTCTATCTATCCATCTATCTGTCTGTCTAACAGACTTCCTTTTGTACCATGTTAATCATCTCTCTTTTTTCACACAGGTGTGTCAGAACTTCTGGGTGGAGTCCTTGAACGAGGTTCAAACAATGATTACCTCACTTTTGGTCCCAGATAAGAAAGTCGAGTTGCGATTTGTGGAGCGATAAATTATGAAGTTCTTTTGTTTTTTCACTTAACAATCGAAGAAGCAGTTATATTAGCTTGGTGTCATTGCGGCAAACATTAAATTGCTTGTGGTAAAACTATCAAAATCCTCACTGAGGCGAATATCACCTGACATCAAGTAGATTTCGTTGATTTTGGTCAAACAGCAAGCAACAACAGCGCTGACGGCAACGAAAACGTCATAAATGTGCATATTCAAAAAGGCAAAAGCAATACCTTTGCACGCCCTGCACGTGAGTTTTTCAGTTTTGTCCATTTCTTTGCCGTCTTCTACAAAACACCGTGAAATAGGTTTTATTAAGAACGTTAGCAATTTTCATTTTCTCCCGTAAATGAAGCGCCGTTCCAACCAGTGTCATTCTTGAGGAACTACCACACCCTTGTCATATTCAAAAGTTTGAACTAATCCCGAATCACTTCGGAACTAATACAACTGCGGTACAACATTTTGAAACAATGACGAGAATTTAAATCTTGCGATGACGTTCTCGTTGCTGTCGACGTCGTCGTTGCTTAAGTTTTCTAATTTCAGCCTGACGACGGTTTGCCGTTCTCTGTAAACGCGACTCTCGTAAATCTCTCTTAATTGGCTTACGTCAGCACTGGAAAGCAAAGGTAGTCTTTCAACCCCGCCTCAGATTGCAAACAATAGGAAGTTCACAGTCAAGATATCTCACGCGTGACCAGTAACTACAAGACTGAAATTAACTTTCGAATTCCACTTTAGAGCTTGCGTGATTTGAATGGAATCTGGAAGATTTTTCTGAAAGTTGCTAAGAAAAAGGAACAATAATTTATCAAACGCTTGAAATAGTTTACAATTTGAAACACCGTTTATTTTATAATAAAACGAAAGTTCATAGCTAACAATTTTCGATATATCAAGGAAAATATCCACGGAAATTCGGAATCTCGAGAACAAAGTTCAAAACTGGCACGCACATTTGAATACTCAGTTTTAATTTTAAAACTACTGGTCATGCGTGACATAGCGTGACTGTGAGACAGCAACGTCAACGAAAAACGCCCCTCTGTAATATAACTTATTATAAAATAATTTTGATAGTACGCGCACTCTCATTGGTCAATAGCAGTGTTTAGATGAGAGTATGTAAAAACGGCTATGACATCACACGAATTTTGCTTGGGTATTGTTGTGAGACGCTCGTTTTGATTGGCTGGTAGGAAAGATGAGCGTGTATCAAGAAAATCTGTTTCAATCAATTAGACGTAAATCTAGCAGAAGTAAAAAACCAGCATTTTCCTTCATTTGTCGAATTATTTTTGAGAAGTATTTTATAAAAGCAATACAGGACTTTTTCCTTGTTTACATAGCCTCATCTTAACACTCTTTGAGTTGGGAGAATTCTCGACAGTTATACAAACCCTCCAAATCGAACTCCTCCTCGTGTTTAGATGAGGCTATATAAACACGGAAAAAGTCCTCTATTGCTTAAAACCCTTTCACTCCCAAGAGTGGCACTTTTAGATTTTACTCTAACGCCAGACGATTTTACTCGTCAATGGGGAACCCCACAGGAGTGAAAGGATAAAGCGTTAACGCAAGTATTTAGGTCGCGATGATTGCGTCACAGTCTTGTTCACCATGCACAATACGGGAGAACTATCCTGTGAATAGTTTCAAGGTAAAAATAGAAAATGAATAAAATTTGGAGAGTTCACGTTTTTTTTTTTTTCTTTTTTTGTGGATTACGGAAAAGAGATGCACGGAAACTCGGGCTGCACGTTCAGCGCGATTCTTATTTTTTAATCAATAATATTCTTGCTCTGTGGCGTTTTCGTTGCCATAGCCTTCATCTTCGCTTAAATTCCCCAATATAACATAGAGTGCAAAATTACTCAATGCTGATTGGCTGATACAGGGGGCATTTTGGTTTACTTTTCGTAATTGCCCTGGGCAAAATTACTTTCATTATTTTCACGTATAAAGTGTTTTTAGCTGGGTTGCTTTACTTGCTTTGGCGTTGTTTGTATCTTTATAATGCCAGTTTGGTTTCTTAAATATCCCGTATCCCCTTAAATATCCCCCCAAATATCCCGTATCCCTATCATTTTTTACCTTAATATCCCGTATCCTGATAACCCCTAATAGGGCCTGGATGTTGCCATGCATTTGCAAGTTTACTAGCATTAATAATGAGATAACCACTCCTTCTGTTTTTACAATAAATAACTTCTAGTTAAATTACAGATTAATATTTCTGGTAATCTCTCGCCATTTTCCGAAGTTTACCCGTATTTGTAGTTCACTGTAATTGGACAATTTGTGTTAACTGTTTGTGCATCCCACGGATACGCCCTTATAGGCGTCTTGTTCAGTCTCGATTTATCCTCTCTTTTCGAATGCCCCATAATACACTTTGTTTGCCAAATTTTGCGTGAACTATTGTTTTCAGATGCTGTTGGAGACATTGCATATTGCCAAGAGCTATTGAAAACAATAGTTTATGCAAAATGTGGGGGGCAAACAAAGTACCAGGAATTAAAGGGAAAGTACGGCCTAGAAAAAGTTTCTCGGAATAGAAAGTTCTTTACCTGTATTGTCATACTTGACCACTCATTTGTGCTTAATGTGTTTAAATAGGCAGCAATAACGCCTCAAAAAATTGAAATGCGCCGTCTTGGTTTTTGTGTATGCAAACGAGGCTATGACGGTAGCAATAGTCAAGGATTTCTCCCGATGACAAGATGTACTTAGGGACGGACCATTAGAAAAGTGATGGGGGGTGGGGAAAAAACCAAAAAAAATTCATGCAAGGGAAAATGCCAAGAAAAAAAATTCGCGCAAAGAAGAAGGTAAAGAAAAAAAAATTCATGCAGAAGGAAGGTCCAATTCTTGGATTTTACATGACGTCACGGCCGCCATGTTGGTGTCCCCAAACAATGAAATGGCGGCCATGTTGGTGTCCCGATCCAATCCTCCGGGAATTGACAGCTATTATTATGCTAACGTCTTCTTTTGTTTTCGTTGAGAAACATGGCTGTTGATCACGTTAGTGAAACCCAAGAATTGTGACTTTTATTTAATAATATTTGCCAGTGTCTGCTAAAAATAATTCTTATTCAAAATATTATTGGGGCCTTACCCCAGGCCCTGCTATATTATTATTAATAAATAAAGACATCTAGTGTACTGAGGTGTTTTCCTCACACTGAATGAAATGACAAATTAAAGGTGACATAAATTAATTCACACTACAATAGCATGTTAAAATGGGGTTGACAGACCTGCACGACTAAAGCTGTGTGCCCATTGTGTTGATAAAAGCCTTTATAGTTTTGCTTAAAACAAGCATGTCTTTAAGCGATTTCCCTTTTCTATAAGAGATCAAGGGAGGTTCCTTGTATATCTCTCTTAGTAGCGGCTGGTTTTGTATTAAATGCCATTTTTCCGTTAAAATATTTTTCAAACATGGCAGTGATGGATGAAATTGTGTCACAAAGGGTAGAATTTTCTTGTGCGCTTTCTGTTTTTTCTGTAAGGGCGTTCTTTCTTTCTGCGAGTTTAACTTCGGAGAGGATTCTTTCCACCAGGTTATTGGGATAACCTCTCGATGTCAGGCGTGTTCTAAAGTTTTTAACGTTCTCCTCAAACATTACTTTAGAAGAGGTTGTCCTCAGGATCCTAAGAGCTTTTTCTTTAACGAAGCCTTTTTTATCTCCTGCTGGGTGGCAACTTTTGTAGTTTGTGTACTGAATTGTTTCAGTAGGTTTTTAATGTGTGCGCACGTCGAGAATCGGTTCTTTCTCGAATCTCTCTCCCTTATAGACCGTTGTGTCCAAGAAAGTTGTTTCTAACTGTGAGACTTCAGCGGCAAACTTTATGGTAGGGTGGTACGAATTTGCTTGCTCAATGAAATGCTCTATTTCTTCTTTGTTTGTATCCCACAAGCAAAATACCTCGTAAATGAACCTTTTCCACGGTAGCATGGATCGATCACAGCATGGTCTATGTCTATCGAAAATTAGCCATTAATGGACAGAGTAAGGGTCACACTAATATAACCTATAGGAATTTTCGAAGTTTTGACCGTGATAAATTTCGTAGCGATGTTGCATCTCAAGATTGGGATCACATAAACAATTCTTCCAATCCAAATGATATGTGGAATGAATGGAAGGAATCCTTTTTGGCTATTGTTAACAAGCACGCTCCATTGAGAACCACTCGTGTTCGCGCGCGGGGTTCCCCATGGATTACTTCTGAGCTTAAAAAACAGATGCACGATCGAGATATTTTGAAACTCAGAGCAATTAGATCAAAAAATCCTAATGATTGGGTTCACTTTAAAAGACAGCGGAACAAAGTCAATAGTGCGACTAGGCTAGCGAAGCAAGTTTATTATCAAAATATGCTAAACGAGCATAAGGGTGATTCCCGCAAAACCTGGCAGATCATCAATGAGCTGTCTTCCCGAAATTTCGTGGAAACGTCTGTGAAACAACTGAATGTAAATGAGCAATCAGTAACAGCTCCAGCAGAAATAGCGCACGAATTTAATCGTTATTTTGCTACCATTGGCCCGAAACTTGCTAGTGATATTCCTTCTTCAGATGGCAACAGCTATCTGAATTATCTCACTAGCACGGATAAGGAGTTTGAGTTCCGCCCAACCTCCACAAATGAAGTATTTTCACTGCTGAATAAACTGAAAAAATCAAAGGCAGTCGGCCTTGACAAAATTTCTTCTCGACTTATTCGTGAATGCGCGGATCTTATTTGCAAACCGCTGTGCTATATTTTCAATCAGTCATTAAATGTAGGTGTGTTCCCAGACGACTGGAAGTGTGCACGGGTCACTCCACTATTCAAACAAGGGGAACGTGATGACCTAAACAATTACCGCCCAATTTCCGTTATCCCGGTTATAGCCAAAGTGTTCGAAAGAATAGTTTATAACCAATTATATGCGTACCTAACAAAGCATAACGTAATATGTAAATGCCAATCTGGTTTTCGCTCTATTCATTCCACCGTTACAGCTTTACTTGGGGCTACGGATACTTGGGCTTACAACATTGACCGAGGAAAAATAAACGCTGTTGTTTTCCTAGACCTAAAAAAAGCTTTTGATACGGTTAATCACGAGATCCTTTTATCTAAATTAAATAATTACGGCATACATGGCATTTCTTACAACTGGTTTAAGTCCTATTTGGACAACCGCACTCAAAAGTGTTCTATTAATGGATCACTTTCTAAAACCTGCTCACTAAGTTGCGGCGTCCCTCAAGGGACTATTTTGGGTCCATTGTTGTTTTTGCTATATACGAATGATCTGCCAAACTGTCTAACGAATTGTATGCCATGGATGTACGCAGATGACACCCACCTAACATATGCGGGTGACAATACAGGCGACATAGAATCAAGACTTAACCATGATCTAGAAAATGTTAAAAAGTGGTTGATAGCAAACAAACTTACCCTGAACATGACAAAAACCGAATTTATGCTGATTGGATCAAGGCAGAGGTTGTATGCTCTCACAAATCCTCCAATTCCCGAGATTAATGGTGCTCCTATCACTCAAGTTTCTGTTGCTAAATCCCTGGGCGTGCTTATTGATAATAATCTTAACTGGAGTAGCCATGTCGATAAACTGACAAAGAAAGTAGCTTCTGGAATTGGAGCCCTCAAACGTATAAGGCATCTCGTTCCTCAGACGACATTGCGCTCTATTTATCACGCTTTACTTCAACCGCACTTTGACTACTGCAATGTCGTCTGGGGAAACTGTGGTATCACGTTACATGACAAATTACAAAAACTGCAAAATAGAGCAGCCAGAGTTTTGACCTTCTCTAATTTTGATGCAAATGCTAGCGAGCTATTCAAAATTTTAGGCTGGAAAAATCTAGTTAGCCAGCAACAAATTGCGCTGGCCACAATGGTCTATAAGTGTCTTCAGGGGCTAGCACCGGAATATCTATGTTCTAAATTTACAAACCGCGAATCTGTTTATAGTTTAAGAGACTCTGAAAGAAAGCTTAATGTTCCGTTTCCACGGACAAATTATTATAGAAACAGCTTCAGCTATAGAGGTGCTACTGTCTGGAATAGCTTACCCCTCAAAGCGAGACAAGCAGAGTCTCTTGGGCTTTTCAAAAATCTGATTAAAGACATATTCTAGTATAAAGCACGGCATTCATGGAAAGCAGCTTTAGAATTAATATAGTATTATTGTAATTGTATTTTATTGTAATCATTTTAAAATTTTACCTTTTGTAATTTAGATTTTAGCATTGTTTGTAATCTTAGCTGTTGATTTTACCGTGCATAAATAATAAATATCATAATAATAAATATCAAGTGGTTTGTTAACGCTATAAAAGTTTTAGTATGCGTTGCACACTATAGTGATTCCTTCCTCCTGTGGGATATTCGTGTACATGCTAGTGACATCCATTGAGACTAGAAAAGCGTTTTTTGGCACCCTAGTGCTCTCAATAAACCTTATGAAATGTGTCGTATCTTTAAGATACGATTCCCTGTATTCGTGCTATTGGCTGAAGTACTTTGTCTACGCCGCTGGGGAATGATGATAGGCGTTCTGTTAGGCCATCACACCCAGATATGATAGGCCTTCCGACTAATGTCGGTTTGTGAATTTTCGTGAGGGTATAGAACACTAGAATTCGAGGCGGATCTGGTGTTTGGTTAAACCATTTAGCCGTCATTTCATCTATGCACCCTGCCTGGCGAAGGGAGTTAATGAGGTGTTTAACTCGCTGGAATGTATCTCCAACCATTGGTTTGTCTAGTGGCTGATAGTTATTTCTATCATCCAGTTGTATCTGTCCCTCAGTACTTTTGTTTTCTCTGTTCATAACGACGGTTGTTGTGCCTTTATCTTCTTTTTTGAGAATAATTTCTTTGTTGTTAATAAGCTCCTTGAGAGCTCGTTGCTCGCCGGGTGGCAGATTATTTTTAGGTTTAACCAGTGGAGTTCCGCAAGCTTTATTTTGACTTCTTCTAAGTAAGTCTCAAGAGCAACTGACCGTTGAATCGGTGGAATCCAACTGGATTTCACGTGAAATGGATGTTGCTCAGTATTTTGGTTATGATAGATATATTGAAGGCGCATCCTTCTGGCAAATTGGTTGAAGTCTGAAATTAGCTGGCGCCTTATCTGGTTTTCTGTCATGACAGGTGTTGGAATGAATTTCAAACCTCGAGAGAGTAAATTGATCTGCTCTGCAGTCAATTGTGTGTCTGAGAGGTTTTTGATGTGTTGCTTGCGTAACTCTATAGTCTCACAAAAACATAGATAATGAATCAAGATTTCACTGTTAAAAAAAGCAATATTTGTCTAAAAAAAAAATTCGTGCAGGGGGTTTCACCTGGAAAAAAAATTCCTGCACAAGCAGTGCGCGAAAAAAAAAATCGTACAATTCGTACAAGCTGAAAATCCCCCACCCCCCCCCCCCCCCATCACTTTTCTAATGGTCCGTCCCTTAATGCTAACAAGCAAACCACAGGCAAGGAGAGCCATACTTTGTAGACTTGAATCTTAATTAAGAGTGTAAATTATATTAATATTGTCTCCACCATCAGAACAGATTTTCCTGGAGCTCGTTAAACAGGGTTTAATATGTGAGTGTTATATGAAGGAGTTTTACGCAGCGAAAGAGAGCTTGCAGTGCCATTCCGCGCTCATTGCTGTGATCCCTGTTACAACTTCAAAACAAACGATAGATTTATAAATTTCCATCGAATGGTAAGAGTAAATCGTTTCAGTAGTGTCTATAAAGCTAACAAAATTTAACTACATTTCAAGTTGTTTATTTTACTGCCTAGAAAAGCGCATAACAGTGAAAGTCGTCAATGTATTGCTTGATTCAGTTTTCTCGCTCCAATGTAATTACATTTTGGAATGGTTGACTGAGATTTCAGTATGAAGCGAACGTTACCAAGACCAATATTCATATACCTGAAGATCCCGCTTGAAGTCCTCCTTTGCAAAATGACAGACCCGAACAGACAATATAGCAGTCAGGTTTTCCGGTTTGAGGAATCCATCCATGTTTTATTTTCGCAGGCAAACTTTCCTTTAAATTTTTATTTTCCGGTGGAATCTTCTGTTTTCTTACTTAAAAGGCATGTGTCTAGTTTCATCCCCCTCGAAAGCGTAAAACACCAACAGCGGTAATTGTTGCCGTGAAAAAGCCTTGCTGTGTGTATTGAGCAACATCTCAAAGTTTCGTCGGCGAAACATATACGTTTGCTGAAGCATCAAAGACGGCTGTCGCAGAAGAAGGAAAATGAAAAAGAAAAGAAGGTGCTCTTGTCGAATGTTTCATGTCGCATGTTCAAGGTTTTTGTCTTGTTTACATTTCTTCTGGCTGATTTTTGCCGCCTGGTTTGATTGACCAGATAATCTACAAGTATTAACCTAAAGTGACTTGAGTTTCTGTCGCACTTATGGCCTAGTACTTGGCCTACTAGCTATTGAACCACAAGACCGTTTACCATAGTTCATCTTACATTTGAATTTCTTGTAGCAGAAAGGTCACACAACATTGAGAAAGTGATCGGGGAACGAAGAAATTGGTAAGGTCAAACACCTTTGTTGACTATTGCTACGTCATAACACGTCATATCCAAGATGGCGCTTTCCAAGTCACGAAAAAGGCAACTTCAAAGCGTTCTCGTCACATTTTTACTGGGAACTGGACAAAACGGCAGTTATTTTCGATTTCCTGAGGAAAACTTTTAGTAATTTAGCGAAACTTTATCTAGACCGTAGTTTCCCTTTAATAATATCGGAGACTGCTTCACTAATGTCATTGCTCTCATTGGATGGAATGTCAGTCCGAAGATGTATTTTTTAATTCCCTGCGGTGACGATAAATTCAACCTCGCGTGTTTTTTCTGAGAAAAAAATAACAGATAAACGTTTGGTCTAAGGAAGTTTTTAAAAATCAATATGGTCAAAACTAGGTATGTAAGATAAATAATGGGTCATGAACTTCGTTGTTTCAATGATCATCTTGAAGTTGCATAGCAACTTTTGCAAACTTGTAAGGCACGTTCAAACAAGTTCAATAAACGAAGAGTGAAAAGAAGTAGAAAAGGTTAGCCTCCCTAAATTTCTAATGATTTGTTGTTGTTTTTTTTTAATTGATTACTTGAGCTGGATATAAAATTACCATTTTTCTTTTTGCGCCTTAAAAGTTCGTCGCTTTTTATTTCTTTGGCTGGTATTGTAGGTTTGATTTCTCATATGAACAGGTTTTAAAAAAGCGGGTTTTTCAACACTACAAAGAAGTGAGTACTACAAACCAGTCTGGTCGTTATATATACTATACATTCCATATCGTTCAACACAATGCATGTGCTCCGAGAAATCAGTAAATGGAGTAACTACGGTTT
>NC_090892.1:64131209-64138709 GCF_036669925.1 Montipora capricornis | reverse complement strand
GTATCCGTTAGTAACACGCAGGGTAACTTGATCACAGGCGACCGCTGAAATCGATGTCGCTTTCTATTTTGCGATTTACTTTTTGACACAGATGTATCCTTTGTTTCGCGAGTAAACATGCAAGATGAACTTGATCACGGCGGCCACTGAATTCGATGTCACTTTCAATTTTACGATTTACTTGTGCAGCCAAAATGTTTTTTGCAGATGGTAACTTTTTATATTCTCGGTTCAAAATTTAAGTTGTTTTCACGTCGCAAATTTTGTTTCTGACGGCAAAATATTTTATTCTCGATTGTCGCTTCCTGAAAACTTCTTCTGCTCTTCCTAAAAACTGTGTATCAATATTTATTTACTTTTACTTTTGCATCAATATTTGTTTTGCACAAAGCAGCTAACAAAATCTGTACTTTGCTTGGTTCCCATTTTTGAGCGTTAAAATAGAATTTTCGGTCCTATGTTTTTGACAGCAAATCTTATATTTTGAGGTCACCCATTCAAATACTACCCCGCCGAACATGACTTAACTTCAGTGAACGTTTGTCAAAGCTGTCAGACGCTCAGATTGCACGCTTTAACTTCCTGTGAAAAAGAAGTTGCACTTGCACTTGTCAGTCTCGAAACCGATGTTTCTCAATTCCCCTTTACTTCAATCTTTCTGGGTTTAGTATTTACATATTATGTCCTGGAAAACAAAACTCAGCGCAGTTGACAGTTATGGATTAAAGCACTGTGTCAAGTTACTGCACTATCACACGTACGCAATGCGTACCTATTTTTTTGTGCTTTTCGAGTGCATCATGGGGAGCACCCACAGCAAACCATTGTTTTAACGAAAACCGCTGGTTGGTCATTGTCGGTAATTGCTGTCTTTCATCCGCATCATGGCAGTCACGTTTGCAGTACGATCGTTTCGAGCCTTTCAGAGTGTTTATAAAAGCAAAGAGACTTTGAGATTTCGGAAGCAGATTGTTTTCTATTCGGCACACACGCAAGCCGCGGAAAATAGACAAGCGAAATCGGTCGACGAAATCCCAGGTCCGAAAGGGTTGCCTCTCCTTGGAGCGCTTCTTGACTACACTCGTGACCTTGGAGATGGTGTAAGGGGATATCAACGAATGCATGAAATCCAGCAACGGCGAATTCAGCAATATGGAGAAATCTATCGCGTGAAAATCTTTGGTCTTGACACGGTGACCATTTCTAATCCAGACGATGTGGAGTATTTGTTCCGGAACGAAGGCAAATGGCCTCAGCGAGATCCACCCTTTCCACTATGGGAAAAGTACAAGCAGGAAAGAAACCGTGTGGATGGCGTTACTACTTTGTAAGTCCTGTTATCGTCTGGTTGATTTGTCTGCTATTTCATTTTTTTATACAACAACTGCCTATCTCGAAATTTAACTCAGTCCTCGCTGTAGAATCGAATCTATGCATGAATTTTGGGCAAGATTTCCGCACAGGTCCGTACTTTATTATGCATACGCTCCTTTGTTTCAAGAAAACAGTAGTGATAACAATAGACGTCCTTTGAAACGGGTCGAACTTCTGACTAAATTACGGAAAATCGAACATTTTTTCCTGCAATTTTAGCCGATTTTTAATTTTAGAATAAGCGATTAAGAAGTGGAGTTTCAAGCAATCGTTGTATGTAATGGGGTTCAGATTCTCATCCATAACAAACTGACCAAATAAAAGTACTGTTATTAAAAGTTTAATTACTACCTGCTCTTTTTTTCGTGAAGTTGTTCTTTCTTTCTGTTCGTAAATTCACCGAGACACTGCAAAGTTTTCTTCCTTTCCTCCCGGCGTTGTCAATCAATGGTTTCCGATAATCGATAAAATCAATGATAATCAATAATAATCAATAACAATTAATCGATTGATATTGGAAATCGATAAAAATCGAAGACTTAAAGTTGTGTGAGTATCGATTTCTATTGATTTTCATCGATTGTTATTGATTATTATTGATTTTTATTGATTATGAAATTTGTCATTTTCTTAAATAAAACGCACCATATGAATGAACAAACCATTCAGTTATCTTTATTTGTTGTGTTTTATGTTAAATTTGTAGCATTTTTACCCCTTATTACTATTAAAAGCTCAATTTTATTAATAGTGTATGATCGTCTCGAAACAAGAAAAAAATTGTCTTCAAGTCTCTTCAGTGTCGCTCTCTTCCAGCTTGTTAATTAGTTGAGGAAAATGTTTTTGTCTGCGCTCACTGTCATGCTGCCTGAATATACGCATGCAGGCCAAGAACATACATCTTGAACATTCACCCGTGCAACCGAAAGGGAAGATAGCAGAATAATTGTTAAAAGGAAAATGTAATGCGCTTCCAGAATAGCATAAAGAAGGCACTCTACAACGCTCAGAACACTTGCTTGGTATATTAGAGAATGCAACAACACCATAATACAATGAATCATAGAATCATAGAATCATAGAATCATACAATGAATCTGGAGGTCCTGTCACAATTCTAAAATAATAAAAATAAAATGAGTTCCAGTTATTGACATGACACATTCCGATTATTGTTTTCCCTTGTTTTGTATTGTGGCGTTTTTAAACTTACACAGTAATCTCTTTGCGTAAGGGCCAAAGAGGACCAACAAGCTCGATTTGAAGATGGCCGAGCTGCCCCCGATCATTCGTAACTCTGAACGCATTCCCACGTTCTCCTCTCTTCTTGAATGCATAGAATATTTCTCCGACATTCACTTCAAAAGGGCATTCGTGATAGCCCTTGACTACACAGCGCACTGACAATTCAACTTGCTTCGCCATCTCTGGAACAAGTGTTCTGGGAATCCCGGTTGAAGTGCAAGGATAAAAGTGCGCAATCGAATTACCCAATTACCCTGGACGTGTAAATATGCCCGGGACCAATGAAGCACGCCCACGCTAACACGCGCCAGAAAGTTGCATAATGAATTATTAATCAATGATTTTCTATAGAAATCAATGGTAATCAATAGCAATTAAGACTCCGAGTGTGAGTATCGATTTTTATCGATTGGTTGCACCAATCAATAACAATCAATGGATTGTTATTGATTATTATTGATAGTATTGATTGCAATCAATTGATCGGAAACCATTGATTGACAACGCCGGGCTTTCCTGTATTAGGCACGGCCATTTCCGCATCGCGAACGGTGCATTTAGTGGGCTTTTGCGCTTTTTGTAGAGATCGGCAATATCCTCAATGATGCTTCTAAGTGCTTAAATTTGGTAGAGATCCGTAAATGTTCCTGTAAGAGGCATTCTTCGTTTCACTCCCCACATAGGTAGCCCAAGCTCGATATATGAGCAGCTCTTTATATGATGACCTTTGCATTGTTACGTGACTCGAGCGATTTGCATATTATAAGGATTTGTATGGGGAAAATAACGATTGTTTCTGTGACCTATGAAAATGTAGCGATTTAAATAAAAATCGACTTACCTTACTTTAGTTGCTCCCTGAGGGAGCAAACCGGTTCATCCGAGTCACGTAACAATGCAAAGGTCATCATATGAAGAGCTGCTCATATATCGAGCTTGGGCTACCTACAGTGTGTATGCTCCCCATCATGTCTTTTCAATGCGCTGCTCAGTAAGGGCTTGTTTGTCTGGGTTGATGAAGTTTAGGCGACCATTAACTGTAAGAATGATGTTAGCACTCGTCTTGTAGGCAATCGTAAACTTTCTGGCTACAGGTTGCTATGGCTAATATTTTTTTGAAGGAAAGCTTACTGCTGGAAAATCATGAGTTCTGGAAGATTGAAGGTTATCCACTGCAGTTTTTTCTTGAGAAATGAAACAAATCCATTTCCTGATGCACTTTGTCTTTGCCAACTGACCGCACACAGGTTTTGAACATTTCATAGGCGACGAAAGTAGGTTGTGTTCGTTGCACCACTCTATGCACTGGTCAGGATGCACCAATCAGATTGGAAGCATGATACAATCTTCCATAAGTGTACCGCATGGGGCATGAAGGAAAAGCAGGTCACAGATCACAGCAATACTGGATAAACCTAAAACTATCACAGGGACTTAACCTTAAGCCTAAACAGTGTCTTTAGTTGTAATTAGGGTTACGGTTAGCATAATTAAAGGGGTGGGGTTGTTTCAAGAGTAGCAAAACAGGGATCTCCGAATGGTAACCCACTAGTTGTAGGTTCGATTGTAGGTGCTCGGCACGGCACGTGTATATAATTTCTTATCATTGTTATGTAAATAGTCAGCCAGATTTCAAAATAAATATCATTTTTAAGGTGTGAATTAGCAACTTGACACCTAAGCTCAGTGGTCAAGATCAGGGAGAAGTAATCCAGAGGTTTACAGAGGGTCGGAGTTCAATGGAAGCTGCGAGTGACATAATTAATTTTATATAAAATGGCAGAAAAAGCCAAGCGGGATCTGGAGAGAAGGACAAGACAAAGGGATACATTTAGAAAGCTGGGACGAAAAGAAGCAATAGTGAGAGTGAAGTGGGCAAAGAAGAGAGATATTACATGGCTGCGCAGGGATACAAATTTTATCTTCGAGTGCTAAAAGTATCTCTAACGACTGAGCGTCAAGCGAACGAGTGAGAGATACTTCCAGCACGAGAAGTGAAAATTCGCATCCCCAAGCGGCCATGCAATGTTCTGTTTATTATATACAGTAGATATTGATGAAATGTCAAAATTTAAAACAACTTGTTTTATTCATTTTCGAAATGATGAAAAAGGTGTCACCAACCTCAAAAACATGCATGTTGTGTAACATGAAACAAGACATGAAGTTATGAAAAGCAAATCATGATAATGTAAAATTTTGCAATAAAAATGTTAATTTAATTATTACAGAAGAAATATACTAAAGCACAAAAGTATCTTACAATGAAGACGAAGCTCGTGTTTTATTGGCTAATCATGTTCGTTACCATGACGACACCTACATTCTCACATGTGAAAGATAAAAATGATATGTTCAGTGCGCGAGGTGATTAGATATGATTTTTTTATTAAAAGGAGAAATCCTAGTATTTCATCAGTATCTATATGATAACTACAGATAAGCCATGTATGTATTCGATTTCTTGGGTATACATACATACATGTATTGTTCTACAAAATAATAGCACAAATGCATAATTAATTTATTCTGCATGCATAATGAAGTAGGGACCTGTATGGAAATCGTTCCAAATTTTGTGAGAGGGGGGTACTTTGGCTATGGTCTTTGCAACGCTAAGCCCTGGCCCTGATCCTAATCCAAACGGGTAAAAAAATTTAGTATCATTCCAGTTTCGTCTCTTTTTGGCTTTTGCATGATTTAACGTGACATGAATATAAAATAAAACCAACTTGGTCTTCACTGTCATCATGTACTTGAAGGAAAATGATAGTAGTCATTACAGTAATAATTAACTACAGTATAACTTGTACATTAAGCCTATTTAGTTTTATATGTGAATCAGTAAGCTCTCAAATTTGTGCAATTGGTGTCATTGTAATATTTCGTAATTTTTGATAATATGTAGGAATGGTGAAGAGTGGTACAGGATTCGTCGTATCTTGAACATGAAAATGCTGAAACCAACAGTTACTGAAGGATATGTCGAGCCATTGAATGATGTTGCAGCTGATTTGCTCTCTCAAATGAAAGCAACTCGCGATTCTGACGGAATCATTCCAAGCTTGCAAGATGAACTATTCAAGTGGTCTTTGGAATGTAGGTTGGCTTAATTCTCTTACAACATAAACCTATCACAACATTAGCAGCGTATAAGCCTTGTGGTCATTAATTTTAGTGGCTTAATGGACACTGAATCAAAATAGAGTTGTTAATTATTAGATTGATTGATATTTGAAGAAATTAATGTTTATAACAAAAATAAAATAATGAATAATGTACGGTATAATTAAAATTGTTAATAATAATAATGCACATATAGCCTACAATTTTCCATAAAAATGTTCAAATGTGCGTGACAGTCAGTTAAAAAGTAAGATCTAAGATTAAATTTTAAAATGCACAATAAAATGTGACAATAAAATTAGAAAATGCTACACAACTGTATGTACTAAAATACAAAACAAGGTAATCATAAAAATACTGAACTAAATAAGTGTGTTTTAAGCTTAACTTTAAAAACATCAACAGACTTAGTGCGTCTGACATCGAAAGGCTAAGCATTCCAGAGCCTTCGAGCAGCACAAGTAAAGGACCTATCCCCAAGCATTGCTTTGGATATAATACGAGGGTAATTTTAAGTAAAAGATTATGTTTGAATTCCTAAGATTATATCTAGCTGGACACCTAAGACTTATACTTATAATTTACCATGTAACAGCAAAACCAGCAAAAACCAACACACCTGACATCGACCTGCAGCCACTTTAGTCAAGCATGTCTATCCCGGATTGGACTCGTGAGGCATCTGTGGGCCTGCAGACAATGACAGAGTGGCAACCCTCAAACCTATTGGTATCTATGTTGACGATTACAAGCCAAGAATACTACTATAAAAGTAACTACAGTACCTCTAATAACAATAGTTAACAGTAGTTATAATAATAAGCCAGAATCCACATAACTATGATGTTAAGTCAGGGATTCAAACCTGAATTTCCATTGGTGGAAGGGAAGTGCTCTCACCCAATCACCGATACTGTTTCTCTAAAATATTAATTTAAAATCTTAACTGAAAAAAGTTCAGACAACAGGCAGGATGCAGGAGCTGAACCTCAGACAATAATATCACGTGTGCCGTGTTGACAAGGCTGCTGCCTAACGGCCCCCCAGTCGCCTGGGGCGCCTTACTTGCAAGTGTGGGCGACCAAATTTCTCAACGAGTAGCCCAAACGGGCGGCTAGCCTAGCTCCGGAAAAATTTTCTTAGGCAGCAGCCTTGCATGTTGATTTACACAATTGCTCTACAAACAACACAACCCTAAAAACTGACAACCAGGGACTTTCCAATCAGTGATGAGGGACCTTAGAATACACTGTATGCCTCAAAGCTGTAGTTGTTGTTGTGACGTGTTGACTTGGTGGGCCACATTATCCCCAGGATGAATGCAACCAATTACGATAGGTTGTCATGTTTTCTAACCTGGCTCAGCATTGAGTGAGTGAGTGAGTGAGTGACAGTGTCAGTGACAGTGACAGTGACAGTGACAGTGACAGTGACAGTGACAGTGACAGTGACAGTGACAGTGACAGTGACAGTGACAGTGACAGTAAATCTTTATTGCGCCTTACTCTCCAAAGGGAGGTATTGGTCTTGTTACAATAAAGGTGATGATATCTACTAGAATAACTAATTAACTAAAAGATCATACAATTACTTGTAATACAATGGTATAAAAGTATTATTTTTAATTATTTTGCATTTAGGATGTCTTTTCTCTTCTGAAACATTAAATATGTGTATTTACCTACTATCTTGGAAGTGGTTTCGTTTTCTAGGGTAAGTAAATACCCTATCTTATCCTCATCATTAAGGCTTTTG
>NC_090892.1:64118709-64123709 GCF_036669925.1 Montipora capricornis | reverse complement strand
AACTCGGGACACCTGGTGACGAGTATAATAAGTTCTGGAGGGAGGGGAGTCCCAAATTGCTAAAAACAAAACTCACTGAGCAATCTGGGACTCCCTTCCCTCCAGGGGCACTTATTATACTCGTCATCAGGCGTCCCGAGTTGAGTGCCATTTTGAATTGGACACTTTGCGAGAACAACGGTTTCTGAACGCCATTTTAGCAGGTTAACTTACAAGTTCAACGCAGTCTGGTGGCTTCGCGTTGCTACCTGGACATGCTTCAGTGGATTCATGGTTTAGAGAAATTCATGTACCACGAGCCTGGCGTGTTTATTTAGCGACTGGATTCGATTTTCGCGAAAAAAATCGTGCCTGTTTTGGGTCGATCGGAGTCCCTAAGCTGGCTACCTTGTCACTATACTATGAAGGAAGGTGAACGGGGATCATTTTCCCCGAAACTTCGTATACGTATTATACGTATTAAAGACAACAACAGCTCACCACATGGTAAGTTTTATCGATTTTTATTTCCATTTTCTAGCAAATTCTCAGACCTAAACTTCGCCTCATATGTTCTCTATATTTACCTATGTGGCACACACAGTGAGCCTGGGTTACCTGTGATAAAACTTACATATCAAAAGCGTCCCAAAAAATAAACATTGACTCTATTACATTTACATTCTACTACATTTGATAGCACTGACATTTCCTAAAGAGTATGAAATTCAAGAAGCAGGTTAATCATGAAGCCTCATGATTGATATATTTCCATTTTAATACTAGCACTGTGTGATTGACGCATGCAGTGCATGCATTGCAAGTATAATTTATGGACTACCTAAACCCCTAAACATTCCCACAATACCACTCTCATACCTAAATATTTCGAAGTGGGGAATTTTGGAATTGCACGATTACTATAATATACATGGATACTGGAATATCGCGGACTAAAGATCACCTTTAGCATTGCTCTTATTGATAGCCAAGTCGATCGACACATGACTTTAAAATTGCCCAATCTGGTGTTTTTGTGACGAATGCTTGGAGGAGAGTTTGACTCGTTTACTGCTTATCGACTTTCAAGATGGTACAAGTTGAAACAAAAATCTCAAAAACATAAGCTTACCGTTCAGACGTAATTTCCTGTTAAATCTCTTGTGTTGTTCTCGGTTTTTTTTTTCTAGGTTGTATCCTGTTGCTTGGGAAAATTCCCGTTTTCTTCAGGAAGAGATCGTTATCCAGGGCTATCGCATACCTCCCAAGGCAAGTCAATTTGATAAGCCGACAAGGCGAACTTGATTGGTTATTCCCAGCTAAACGGTCTATGCTTCTTCCCCACTGAGGGTGTTGTAGACTGTTTTGGTTTTTTTGGTTTTTTAAAGTTAACCTTAAGCCTAAGAAGACGAATTGCATCAATAGTACTCGATTATACGAGCGACCCAAGCCCGGTTTACACTACAGAAATATTTTGGCACGGCTCCTGTGAAATTGGCACGGGTGCCAAAAAAGAGCCCAGCAAACTTTATTTACACTACACCATTTTTACCGTACCAAAAATACCGTACCAAAATTTTTGGGCCCACGTAACCTCTCATGGAGCCATGCGCAGTTCAACTATAATGAAGAACGTCCGCGTGATTTTGGTGGAGAATGAGCCGCCATTTTGAAATGTACTTAAAAAGACCGCTAGCCTATATGAATTAAGGCTCAAATTTAGCCCTTTAAAGTGTTTACACTACTTGTTCTATCCGAACCGTGCCTATTTTTTCAGCACCCGTACCATTTTCACCCGTGCTCGGACTACCTCGCCGAAGGTCCCAGCACGGGTAAGAATTTTGGTTCGGCGCGGATGAAATTTGGTATTGACAGGTTGTTTACACTGCAAATTTTATCCGAGCCGAACCTTTTTTTTGGGACCCGTGCCAATGTCACTCGAGCCGTGCCAAATATTTTCTGTAGAGTAAACCGGGCTCCAGTCGATCAACGCCTTCGCTGTAGCTTCAGTTGCGCCCGCACAGAGCCCCTAGTGTGAAAACATCATCCAATGGCTATTTGAACGTCAGCTCAAAATAATATTTTTCTTTATCATGACATGTGTAAAACGTAAAGTAATGTCACGTGGATGTTATGTAATGTTATCTGGTGCAAGGACGCCCACACTTGGGTATCAAGTGAAGCATCACAAAGCACATTCGCGTTCGCGTTTTTTGTTTTTTGTTTTTTGGTCGCGTCGTTGACCAAGTGACCAAAAGAAACGGACGGATCTGGGGACGAGAGTGCCCAAGGCAAAAAAGAAGGTGCGAATGCGTGTTCCATTTAACAATAGGGACTTAACGATCTACGACGTGGTCGTCAACGAGAACGCCACGAAACAACAATATCATTGGTTAAAAGAGGAAAAGCAACCGTCCGGCACGCATTTTTGCACATATTCTTGCGGTACTAACAGCGTCGTGAAATCACCAAATTTGAGGTTTTAACGACAACGCAAGCGCGCAAATGTGAATCTGTAATTCTCTATTTTTACTCTGAAACCGCTCGTACCAACTTAATTTTAGGATACTTCGCACACATTGTTCGACGCGAACGAGATGGCCTAACCGCGAGAGACATATGATAGTGCAAAGTTATATTTTGAGGTGAAGTTTTCGTTGACGTGGCGGTCGTAGATCGTAAGGTCCCAAATTATTCTACGAGGGCGAACTGGATATGAAGTGATAGATAACAAACGAGGCGCGTAGCGCCGAGTTGGTTATAATCATTTTATATATCCAGCAAACCCGAGTTGAATAATGGTTTGCAGTATCAATAAATTCGCTTGAGTTACGAAGGAAGTTTATTTGCTTAGTGCAGATGTACAAGATCATTTTCGGACACTGTGACATAGATCCTTATATGTTTTTTGATTTTAATGTATTAGCGAAGACGCGTAGGAACCATAATTTTAAGATAAGACCTAAAAAGACACGTACAAATTACTTTAAATGTTCATTTTTAATCGCTACGTAACAGATTGGAATAGTATTCCATCGAACATTATGCATGCACCTTCATTAAGCAGTTTTAAGTTCTATCTATTAGATCATTTGTGTCAATTTTAAACCAGGTTTACCTCGTGAGAGACAAGTATGTAATTTAATTAGATTAGCTTTTGGCCGTATCTATATTTTATTTCATGATTTTTAGTGTCAATTTTAGTATGCAATTTAATTAGGTTAGTTTTGATCCGCGTTTAAACTTTACTAGCAAATTCATGCCCTTCTCAGCAAAGCAGGGTGATGTACGGACACATTACGAGTGTGCAAGAAATATGGCTATAGTCTTGTTTCTCTTCACCACCTCTTCCATAGTTTGATTATACCTATTTTTACTTACAGTATATCAGTATGGGGTGTTGCTAGTTATGAATAAAGTATATCTTTCCAAAATTGACAAGTTTCAGAAAAGAGCAGTTCGTCTTGGTTTCCTTAAGGAGGTCTCACCCGTCTTAAGTCTTTTAGACGCCTCAGATAGTAAGTTATGGAAGAGTAAAACTTCTTCTACTGAAGCCCCTTTGGTAGATCTTCTCCCTCCCAGTAAAACAAGATTGCTAAGGAATCGTGGTCATTCCTATGTACTTCCTCAGATTAGGACCGAACGTTTCAAACGTTGTTTTGTTAATAGATACCTTTTCAATTTCATTTAATTGTTCATTGTAATCCAGAACGTTTGTTTTTTGGAACTAAGAAAGAGTTGTATTTATTTATTTTTTATTGCTGCCGGGTTCCTTGACCACTGATTAGGTACAGCAGGCTACGGGTCAATAGCCCGTGAGGCGAAGCCGAATGGCTATTGACCCGCGGTCCTTGAGGGCGAAGGGTCTAATTACTGGGTTGCCTTATAAGGCAAACCCAGTCGAGGTCTGCGTTTAGTTTGTTTGTTTTCTTTTTTTTCTTTTTTTTCTTTTTTTTTTTTTTTTTTTCCGTGTCGGTAAAAGTCTTGCCTGTCACTCCCCTGGTAAGTGGTGTCTTTGTGGATAGAGCCTTCTGCGCGTATTTTCGTAGGATCGAGAGGGTAGTGGGAACTGCGTAGATTTCTCTGGTGGACACAGTAGAATCATTAACTTAGCCTGCAATGGCGTCGAAAGTCATGCAACGCGAATGGCGTTTTAGTGGATCCTTAAACAAAATATACCCTTATGGAGCTCAATAATGGAAAGTCAGTTGGATAAACTAGGCATGAATCTCAAAAGCGACGAGTACTGGACTTCGACAACAATCTATCGCCCGTCGAGACGAAATCAAAGTGAGCAGTATTTACCTGAAGTACAAGGTAATTTGACACAATTGAGTTTGTTGTCTTCACGCACGCAATGAAATAGGAAGAGGTTTTCGCCTCTAAGAGCAAATATGTTGTTTGTTTCAATAAAACTTTCGCTGGAAAAGGATTCTGTGGTATTTTCTGCCTTTGTGAATTATAATATCATGTTGTGTATTGAATTTTCGAGCTTAAGGTTGAAATGTGATATGCGAGAAGTTTTTTAGTTTTGCTCTGTAAGCGGGAAGGGTTCACAGGCCTGTTGAAAGCGTGCTCGAGTTTCAACAAAATGAGCCCCAAAATCAGTGAAAACTTGTGACGCAGATGAATAATAAAGTAGCTGCTATTTCCAAAATGATGGAATTACCTGGTGATAATAACGTCGTACGCGTCTTGGAGAGTAAATTTTGACTTTGCATAAACAAGAGTTGGGCGATTGTGATCTTTGTTTTGACTTCGCTCATTTCATTGTCAAACTTTATAACACTTGACAGAAAAAGAAACTTTTTAAAAACCCGGTATCTTGCCATCATTTGACACAGATGCTTCACTGTTTGACGAGTAAACATGCAGCGGTAACGTAATCAGGGCGCCCGCTGAATTCCGGCCATGTCACTTTTCGATTTTGCAATTTACTTGAACGTAGCAAAAATCTCCCAAAATGTTTGTCGCTGATCGTAACTTTTTATATTCTATATTCACGGTTCAAAATTAATGTT
>NC_090892.1:64078709-64113709 GCF_036669925.1 Montipora capricornis | reverse complement strand
AACAAAGTACCATGAATTAAAGGGAAAGTACGGCCTAGAAAAAGTTTCTCTGAATCGAAAGTTCTTTACCTGTATTGTCATACTTGACCACTCATTTGTGCTTAATGTGTTTAAATAGGCAGCAATAACGCCTCAAAAAATTGAAATGCGCCGTCTTGGTTTTTGTGTATGCAAACGAGGCTATGACGGTAGCAATAGTCAAGGATTTCTCCGGATGACAAGATGTACTTAATGCTAACAAGCAAACCACAGGCAAGGAGAGCCATACTTTGTAGACTTGAATCTTAATTAAGAGTGTAAATTATATTAATATTGGCTCCACCATCAGAACAGATTTTCCTGGAGCTCGTTAAACAGGGTTTAATATGTGAGTTATATGAAGGAGTTTTACGAAGCGAAAGAGAGCTTGCAGTGCTATTCCGCGCTCATTGCTGTGATCCCTGTTACGACTTCAAAACAAACGATAGATTTATATATTTCCATCGAATGGTAAGAGTAAATCGTTTCAGTAGTGTCTATAAAGCTAACAAAATTTAACTACATTTCAAGTTGTTTATTTTACTGCCTAGAAAAGCGCATAACAGTGAAAGTCATCAATGTATTGCTTGATTCAGTTTTCTCGCTCCAATGTAATTATATTTTGGAATGGTTGACTGAGATTTCAGTATGAAGCGAATGTTACCAAGATCAATATTCATATACCTGAAGATCCCGCTTGAAGTGCTCCTTAGCAAAATGACAGACCCGAACAGACAATATAGCATTCAGGTTTGAGGAATCCATCCATGTTTTATTTTCGCAGGCAAACTTTCCTTTAAAGTGCCACTACGATGAAAATTTTGCATGTCGTTTTTTCTTTAGATTTTGAAAATAGACGTACTAAATGGGTATCGTGCCAATTTTTATCTCAAAATTCCCACGGAAAGTATGATTATTGTAACATAGTTTTTCGGTTTTCACTGTCCGCCATTACTCGAACGGCAAATGGCCGTGAGCAAGGAAAAGGGTTGGGTCTCGCTGGATCGCCTGGGGTCTGACGTCATATGCGCAACGCTCAAAATAAACGCGCCTAATTTCCCATGCCGTCTATGAGATGTGAGAGATCGCCGAGTTTCTTTTTGCTGATTTCACAGGAAACTTTTCGAGATTCCCATTTGGGAATTAAATGGGAAAGTTTCCCACTCATGGGAAAAAATTGGGACAAGAAATTACTTTTGGGGGGAAATTTTGGGTTTTTATTGGGAAAGAATGTCTACTTTTTTTTACATCCCAATATTGGGAATATGCTGTGAACGTTTTCCCAAGTTATACCCAAAGCTGGGAACAATATGGGAAAAGTTCCCAATTTATTCCCAAAATGGTGAATTATGGGGGAACATTTCCCCAAGTTATTCCCAGAATTGTGATTAATATGGGAACATTTATCCAAGTTATTCCCAGAACTGTGAATAATATGGACAAATTTCCCAAGTTATTCCCAGCGTTGTGGATGATTTAGAAACCGTTGCCCAAGTTATTCCCAGAATTGTGATTAGTATGGGAACATTTCCCCAAGTTATCCCCAGAATTGTGATTAATATGGGAACATTTATCCAAGTTATTCCCAGAACTGTGAATAATATGGACAAATTTCCCAAGTTATTCCCAGCATTGGGAATGATATAGAAACCGTTGCCCAAGTTATTTCCAGAATTGTGATTAGTATGGGAACATTTCCCCAAGTTATCCCCAGAATTGTGATTAATATGGGAACATTTATCCAAGTTATTCCCAGAGCTGTGAATAATATGGACAAATGTCCCAAGTTATTCCCGGCATTGGGAATGATATAGAAACCATTGCCCAAGTTATTCCCAGAATTGTGATTAGTATGGGAACATTTATCCAAGTTCTTCCCAGAACTGTGAATAATATGAACAAATTTCCCAAGTTATTCCCAGCATTGCGAATGATATAGAAACCGTTGCCCAAGTTATTCCCAGACTTGTGAATAATATGGAGACATTTCACAAGTTATTCCCAGCATTGTGAATGATATAGAAACCTTCACCCAAGTTATTCCCAGAATTGTGAATAATATGGACACATTCCCCCAAGTTATTCCCAAAATTGTAAATAATAAGGGATTATTTCCCCAATTTAATTCCCAATAGTGTAACACGGATAAATGAAAATAAAAGCCTTTATTATGATGATTCTATAGATTATAGAACTATCCTCCACGTTTGACCGGCCTTGTTCCAAAAGGAACATGAAGCATCAATGTTAAGAATTACACAGTCCATGTCAGCACTTTATCCACTTAATGAATACCAGTATCTTTCCCACTTTGGGTGAGGGTTAATTGGAGGACTTCGCTCTTAATCTTTTTAATTTTTCTTCAAATATTACTGCTCCATCTTGTATAACGAGTGAGAGACCAGACTGGAACTAGTGAGCCGTTTTCATTTTGGCCAGCAGTCTCCACGGCAAGCTCTTACCGATTTTGGCGGTAATCGGCGGCTTTATTAACGTTTGTATCAACGCTCACAAATTTGTGGTGATTTTTTGTTTGTTTTACTCTTTAAATGCTGATCCAAGTCAGGGAAATGCTTACAAGAACTCAAGTAAAAAGGTAAGTGTTAACTATAGGCGAATAACATTTGATTTGATGCCTTATTGTCTTCAAAATGACGATTTACATGTAGAGTACCTTCAAGTCAATTTTTCTGGCAAGGATACTTAATTTGGCTTTTTAAATGTTATAACCCTGCAATAATTGGTAAACAAGAAAAATGAAGTTTTGGATCAAATGGTGAAGTAAACGATTTGGTATAAAAGTGCTCATACAGCGAATTAATTCATGTATACGATTTACAAATGATTCGTTCTGGTAAATGCTGTCTCTTTTCAATGCAGAATCATAAATGCCTGAGAAAACTAGGTATTATTGACGTTTGTAAGTAAAGAGAGCTAAATTTGAGTCTACTCTTCACACACTTTAACTGTAATTGATTGAAATGATCACGGATTGAGAGGAATCGTGACTTGCATCATTGAAGTATTTACATGCATATATTTATATTTAGTTACCATGAAAGAAGAAGAGACACTTCCTGAAGAAATTCTTTGACGGGACAGCAGGAAAAGGTCCTTTACAGCAGAGAAAAATGCTTAGCAGCCAATTCTGTTTCCCCGACCGTTTATGGTTTGATGTACATGTATCTAAGGATTACTCTTTGCAGACTTGATTCTGTGGTTTATCTGAAATCTTAAAAAGCCCTTTTTGTATTTTAAATTTAAAACAAGAACCCACTCAAGGATTTTGACCTGAAGGTAACTGCTTTGAAATCAATTATTTTGTATTCTAATTTTTTGTGCAAGTCATGATGGTAACTGTTAGCTTCACTGGAATGGTGTCCAGCACATTTTTGATTTGCTGGTTGGAATATTATTTTATGGGAGCAGGTCACTATAACCTTGTGTATTCCACATGTGCATTTCTACTTCTCAGTTATTTAAGGTTGATTCTTGATTTTTCTGACCTCGTTCAAGAAACATGAAAATTTTCATGTTTCACTCTCCCACCAATGCAGTACCACAGTTTCTTTAGAAACTAGAATTTTGTTTACTCGTTCAAGAAAGTTTCAGCACTTGTAATGTCCAAAATTTCTGTCTAATTCCAAGTTTTTATTACTTTTTCCAAGAAATTTAAATCTAATTGATGCACAGCTTGGTGCAGTCTGAAGTCTAAATTTCCTGTGAAAATTCTGTTCCTATGAAATTTCCAGGAATTCCTAGGAAGTCCCAGATTTATTTTGCAAGGCTGTGAACTATTTGGGAGTAACCAACTGAACCAATTTTCCCAAAAAGAACAGAAACATTTTCTGATCCATTGCCTTTAGCTTATATTAAGTGTTTCCAAGTGTAAAATGCATTGTTTGCATTTTAAAGACACAGTCCAAATAATGGGCTGTCATAGTTACATTTACGCCTTTTGGAAAACCAACTGACAAATTTTGTTTATAGAGTGCAATGTGAAGTGCCAGCCTTCTACCCCATATGAACCATGTCAGCGTTAGCCCTACAAATGGAAATGGGCCCACACAACGCTCACATGGTTCATATGGGATAGAAGGCTGGCACTTCACATTACACTCCAATCAGTTAAGTCTATTCTCATGTAAGTGCTACATAGCCAACGTTTGCAAAAAAAACGTAATCCTTCCTTGGACAAATTTTGTTACCCTATTCCAGAGAGGTTGAGTAACACTGGAAAACAAAACATTTATATGAGGATAGCATTATTAATATTACCGTGGCAGGTCTAATTTGCAGGTCGCGTGTTGCAGGTCATTGTTTCACCAATACAGAAAGTATCCTAAACATTCATAAAAGCTAACCTTAGGCCTAAGGTTATGAATGTTTAGGATACTCTCTGTATTGGTGAAAAAATGACCTGCGAATTAGACCCACCAATATTACCAGTAAATGCTGTTGTAAACTTCTCAAACCACTCTTAAATCCAAGTTTAATGCATGTTATTTAATTATTCTAGTCTAAAGATAAATACTAATGTACACCCTTAGTGGTTATTAATACTGTTTATTAAATTGTCTAATTGTCACAGATTTGTGTGTTTCTCATTAATTTACTATATAGCAGAGCAGTTGTCAATGGGCTGAAAATGAACAGTTGCATTCGAGGTTATGTTATGATTCCCATGGTGAACAGGCAATTATTGGGCCATGCATCATTGAAGGAAATTGTTGGTCAAATTACATGCTAATCTTTATATGTTTTGGGGGCAAAAAGTATTTTCACATGAAAACCATTAAAGGGAGCTGTTTATCGGGAAAAGAAACCCCATTTGAAGGAAATTGCTGGGTCAAGAAAAACCAAGGGAGGGAAATTATTGTGACAGGAATCTCCCAATAACAGGGGAAATTATTGGGACATGTAAACCCCAATATAGTGAAATTATTGGGACATTTAAATCCCAATATAAGGGTATTACTGGGACATGTAAATCCCAATAGAGGGGAATTATTGGGACGTATAAATCCCAATATAGGGGAATTACTGGGACATGTAAATCCCAATATAGGGGAATTATTGGGACATATAAATCCCAACATAGGGAAATTATTGGGACATGTAAATCCCAATATAGGGGAATTACTGGGACATGTAAATCCCAATATAGGGGAATTATTGGGACATATAAATCCCAATATAGGGGAATTATTGGGACATATAAATCCCAATATAGGGGAATTATTGGGACTTGTAAATCCCAATATAGGGGAATTATTGGGACATATAAATCCCAATATAGGGGAATTACTGGGACATGTAAATCCCAATATAGGGGAATTATTGGGACATTTAAATCCCAATATAGGGGAAATAATGTGGAATTCTTGTCCCAAGATTGGTTTTTGTTGCACTTTCCCAATTTGGGAAATTCCCAAGAGAAACCCACTTAGAACACAGAAATAACCCATTTTATTCACAGATTGGGAATTGCAAAAAGTTTCCTGTGTTTTATATACATTACTCCTTGATCGACTTGTTCGCTTTGTCAAACGCCCACGAAGCGATGCGCGTATGACGTCACGAGCCAAGTCTTGCATGAAGACCGCTTACAAAATAATCGCAGGCTTCTCCAATGCCGTCCGAGTAATGGCGGACAGATTTTTAGCGGTTTTTGGGTGGCTATTTCCCGACTTATCTCGCTTCTATCGTTCCAAATTTAAATGCATTGTATTATTT
Organism: Montipora capricornis; assembly: GCF_036669925.1. Lineage (NCBI taxonomy): Eukaryota > Metazoa > Cnidaria > Anthozoa > Scleractinia > Acroporidae > Montipora > Montipora capricornis. The sequence continues at coordinate 64,107,955 of NC_090892.1, read as the reverse complement.
TGAACATATTGACTTAATTGACGTTGAAAAAATTCGAAAAGAAAACCAAAAATTTTCGTCGTAGTGGCACTTTAAATTTTTATTTTCCGGTGGAATGTTCTGTTTTCTTATTTAAAAGGCATGTGTCTAGTTTCATCCCCCTCGAAAGCGTAAAACACCAACAGCGGTAATTGTTGCTGTGAAAAAGCCTTGCTATGTATATTGAGCAACATCTGAAAGGTTCGTCGGCGAAACCTATACGTTTGCTGAAGCATCAAAGACGGCTGTCGCAGAAGAAGGAAAGTGAAAAGGAAAAGAAGGTGCTCTTGTCGAATGTTTTCATGTCGCATGTTCAAGGTTTTTGTCTTGTTTACATTTCCTCTGGCTGATTTTTGTCGCCTAGTTTGATTGACCTGAGAATCTACAAGTATTTACCTAAAGTGACTTGAGTTTCTGTCACACTTATGGCCGGCCGTTGGCAAAATCCGGATCGGATCGGATCGGATCGGACCCGACCGGACCGGACCGGATCGGATCGGATCGGATCGGATCGGATCGGATCGGACCGGACCGGATCGGATCGGATCGGATCGGACCGGATCGGATCGGATCGGATCGGATCGACAAAACCCGGACTGGTTCAATATCAAAATTCCTGCCAATAGACACGAAATCCCTGGGTCACCAGTTAAGGTTACTTCCCACCTTCACGGGTGTCCTTCCGGAAAAAGTTCGTACTTGCGTTTCAATAAAATCATAGCAAACTATACATCAGAAGAAAGCTTAATAAATGTGGACAGTTTGTGTATGCAAGGGCCATCTGAACAAAGTACAAGTGCCGGATCTTGGGAGATCTGACCAGCAAATAATATTTAGACTAAAAACAAAATAATTATGCAAGGCTGGTTGTACGGCTGTGAGGATATATAGTTTTTGTTTGACCAATATTTCGTCAGGTACGGCCCGACTTCTTCAGGGAGTTATGTACGAGTTATGATTTAACTCCCTGAAGGAGTCAGGCCGTGCCTGACGAAAATTGGTCAAGCAAACACTATATATCCTAACAGCCGTAAAACCAGCCTTGCATACTTATTTTGTTTTTAGTCTTAATAAACGTAGTTTACGCCAACAGATATAGTGTAACCGAGTTTTCCTTTTATTGTCAGGAGCCGGTAAGACGTGAGACCACCGAGAGTTCTTCTAATTAATTTATCGGGTATCGGATGCCGCTTCACGAGCAAAATGACTTCACAGTGTTGTTATTCACAAGCCATCAATCAACGAAATTGTCTCAGGCGTTTTCGATATTCTGATTGGTTGTTTAGATATCCGCATCTAAGGTTGGAGTAGCCAAAAATATGCGAGGTATGTTGTGTAAATGGACGCCATGAGAAATTATTCTAAATATCGGAATCTCCTGACAAGCTTTTCTTGATTGATGGCTTGTGAATAACAACACTGTGAAGTCATTTTGCTCGTGAAGCGGCATCCGATACCCGATAAATTTAACAGAAGAACCCTCGGCGGTTTCACGTCTTACCGGCGCCAATTCTAACACTTACCAAAAGAAAAACTCGCTAAAGCAGTATATTCGTAAACTACATTTGCTAAGCTTTCTTCTGATGTATAGTTTGTTATGATTTTATTGAAACTAACGCGAGTACGAACTTTTTTCCGGAAGGACACCCGTGAAGGTGGGAAGTAACCTTAACTGGTGACACAGGGATTTCATGTGTCTATTGGCAGGAATTTTGATATTGAACCAGTCCGGGTTTTGTCGATCCGATCCGATCCGCGGTCCGGGTCCGGTCCGGTCCGGTCCGGTCCGGTCCGATCCTGGTTTTGCCAACGGCCCTTATGGCCTACTTGGCCTACTAGCTATTGAACCACAAGACCGTTTACCATAGTTCATCTTACATTTGTATTTCTTGGAGCAGAAAGGTCACACAACATTGAGAAAGTGATCGGGGAAAGAAGAACTTGGTAAGGTCAAACACCTTTGTTGACAATTGCTACGTCATAACACGTTATAACCAAGCAGATTGCGCTTTCCAAGTCACGAAAGAGGCAACTTTAAAGCGTTTTTGTCACATTTTTACAGGGAGCTGGATAAAATGGCAATTACAGGAATTCCTGGGGAAAAGTTTTAGTAATTTAGCGAAACTTTATCTGGACCGTAGTTTTCCTTTAATAATATCGGAGACTGCTTCACTAATGTCATTGCTTTCATTGGATGGAATGTCAGTCCGAAGACGTATTTTTAATTTCCTGCAGTGACGATAAATTCAACCTCGCGTGTTTTTTTCTGAGGAAAAAAATAACAGATAAACGTTTGGTCTAGGAAGCTTTTAAAAATCAATATGGTCGAAACTAGGTATGTAAGATAAATAATGGGTCATGAACTTGGTGGTTTTAATGATCATCTTGAAGTTGCATAGCAACTTTTGCAAACTTGTAAGGCAAGTTCTAACAAGTTCAATATACGAAGAGTGAAAAGAAGTAGAAAAGATTAGCCCCCCTAAATTTGCTAATGATTTTTTTTAATTGATTACTTGAGCTCGATGCGATTCTGGCATAGTGGGCCTACTGTATGCAATGGTTTCCATAAAATTACCAATTTCTTTTTGCGCCTTAAAAGTTCGACGCTTTTTATTTCTTTGGCTGGTATTGTCGGTTTGATTTCTCAAATGAACAGGTTTTTAAAAGCGGGTGTTTTCAGCACTTCAAAGAAGTGAGTACTACACATTCCATATCGTTCAACACAATGCATGTGCTCCGTGAAATCATTAGATGGAGTAACTACAGTTTATTTTCAACAAGGGAAATCGTTGTTTTCAATAGCTGGGGGTAGCGGAAGTTAATTTATCGGTAATGTCACTGAATCATGTTAGATATAATTTTTTTTGTCATCCTTTTGATGATATCAATTAGAAGTACATGACACCTTTTTTTCTCTTGTATTGCTTTCTTACTATCTTTAAAAACTGGAAGGAAATTGTAACTGAACCGATTAAAGTATGAATGTGGTGGGCAGATTTCCATATTCCTGGCCCATCTACTTTACTAAGCAACTTGAAACAATGCTTTCAAAATGTTATTTTCTCTACACCAATGTGTAAACAAAACAGAAACATGTGCCATTACTTTTTTTTTTTTTGGTTTTTGAAACTTAAGTTAATATCTTTGCTTTTGTTAGTCAGCGTGGTGCCGAAAAGGATATTACACTGTTTTACATTTTAGCTTGTCAATGACCTGGTATTAGCATATATTTGTTTATTTGAGCGATATCTGAAAAATATCCGCGAATCAAGTTTGCCTCATCACTTTCCTCATTTGTTTCAATCAAGCCACGGTAAATGACTTATATGAAGGACACGTTAGTTTTTCTTTTGAATGGCCAACCACCGTCAAGTTTACGGTATGTAATTCAGCAATGGAGTATCCCCATGCATCCGATTTGGTTCATCAAAAACACACATTGATAATGATAAACCTTTACACTTACAAGATCCCGCTATTAAGCTAATAAGGACCTACTTTTTGGCTTAAATCTCTTAAAAACGTTTTCATCAAGTGTGGTTAAAACTAACAATTCAAAAACCAAAATTAAAACGACCGGTGTTGCTTTCTAGTAAAATGCAGAAATCAGTAAATTTGTAAAAGCAGCATACTGCAATACCCACCAGCGAAAAAGTGGCTTTTTCGCAAGAAAAGAATCTGGGAATTAAGAACCTAAATACTAATATCTCTGTTTTATTATCATTTTATCTTTTTTTTTTAATTTGCGGGTATTGTAATGCACGTATCAGGGGCTATCCCGGGGGGATGACCCCAGGAATCCCGCACCATGCCCACGTATGTCCCCGGGGTCATATCCCTGGGGTGATTGCTGATAAGTGCATAAGCGGTAGTAGACCGTAGTAGGTTTGAGCTACCCCTCCCCTTCTCGGAAAGCTTGTATCATTTTCCAGGCACTGATATACTTTAAATGACAATTTCATTCTGGTATTAATTCGTTGATTAAGGGCCAATTTCCGGCCAACAACACTCGTCCTAAATAGTTTACAGGCATTACAACCACGGAGGTGGGCTAATAAGGCCCTAATAAATGAAAAGAATACGTACCGTAGGTACGCATTGCGTACCTGTGGTAGTGCGGTAATAATAATAATAATAATAATAATAATAATAATAATAATAACATTTATTTATACCGCGCAACTTCAACTACGCAGTTTTCAAATGCGCCTTACAATAAAATAACAATATATTACCAGTATATAAAATATAACACTATATAGTCAAAATTACACGAATGAATAATTATCTAGTCTATAAATTACAATACTATATCAGAAAGAGCTTTTTCAAAAAGATGAGTCTTCAAATTACGTTTAAAAACTCTAAAATTGGAAGTGCATCTAAGATCTAACGGAAGATTATTCCACAGTTTTGGTGCGGCGGCCACAAAGGCTCGATCGACAAGAGTAGGGAGAGTCCTGAAATCTGGATTTGAAAGCAGACATTTGTTATTCGATCTGAGGCTGTAGGAAGAATTAGATTTAAAATTTACGAGAGATGATAAATAATTAGGAGCTGTACCATGGATTGCTTTGTGAGTGATTATAATAATCTTATAATCTATTCTAAACGTTACAGGTAGCCAGTGTAGTTTGTATAATATAGGTGTGATAAGGCAATACCGTGGTGGTAGATATAGGACTCTTGCAGCTGCGTTTGGAACACGCTGCAGTTTAGTGAGAGCGCAGTAGAGTAGTCCGTATAAAAGTGAATTACAATAGTCCAATCTGCTTGTGATGAAAGCGTGGATTAATTTATCGGCAGATTCTTTACTTAGATATGGCAGTCAAACCAGGCCCCTAAGTTTCTAAGGGGTTCCGTGCTCGGAGAGATGATGGATTCGCCAATAGTTAGAGTAACGCGTTTAGTTTTCTGTAGCTGCGCCTTCGTCCCAATGAGCATAAACTCTGTCTTGGAATAATTGATCATGAGTTTATCATTGATCATCCAGTTGCGGATGTCACAGAGGCACGCTTCCATTGCTGCAATGGCGGCGTCTTGATCAGAATCATATTTGGATTGAAAGACAGATAGATACCGGTATCATCGGCATAACTGTTCGCTGTTGGCAGGTGCTGGCTAATGACATCAAATAGCTCACTAGTGTAAAGGGAGAACAGCATTGGCACGAGACAGGAGCCCTGTGGCACACCAAACTTCAAATCAAAACTGTCCAACTTTGCACTGCCGATTACAATACGCTGGGATCTATTTGTATTCCACGCGCCGCAGTAATATGTCATGGTCTACTGTGTCGAAAGCAGCGCTTAAATCTAGGAACACTAGTAACGTGACTTGTTGTTTGTTCATGTTGAGGAGTATGTCGTTGCGCATGCGCAGTAAGGCAGTTTCCGTACTGTGATTTTTTCGTTGGGCTGATTGAAATTCCGGAAGCATCTGATTGGACGACGCGTGATCGGAGATTTGTAGTGCAGCTGCCTTTTCGGTGATTTTTGAAAGGAATGCAAGATTGCTGACGGGCCGGTGATTTTTCTTTATCAGATCCATGTTGTCGTTCTTTAACTTTGGTCTCACTAAACCCTCTCTCCAAATGTCCGGAAAGTGACCACTACTGAGCGAAAGATTAACCATGTTGGAAATGGTTGGTAGGAGTTCGTTAATGCAGTCTTTAACAATCTTGGTAGGTATGGGGTCATTTTCGTAGGTCTTGTTTGGGGCATTCAGCACCAGCTTTTTGATACCTTCAGACGATATTGACTGGAAGTTATTGAAGGGTGTGCCAGCAAACGAAGACTCTTGAATGCTACTTTCAATCGAATGGTGAAGGTGATTCAATGAGGAGTCAATTCTATCCAGCTTTGAGCGAATGACGTCGATCTTTTGTATAAAGAATCTCCCGAAATCATTAGCAAGCAAAGTAGGGTCAGAGAGCTTAGGGTATTTTTCATGTGACGACCCTCCTAGCAGTGCACTGGCCGTCTTGGAAAGCTTTCTTTGATCATAATCGTTTTCATTAATAAGATGGAATAATAGTCACGCCTTGCTTGCTCTATAACGTGATTCGTATGATTGCGCGCCTTAATGAAATTAACCCTGTCTGACTCGAGCCCCGTCTTTCGCCATATTCTCTCATACCGTCTACGTAAACGCTTGGCTTCTTTGATTTCGTTCTTGAACCAAGGAACCCGCGGACGAACCGTGATAGTCTTCTTTTGGAGTGGAGCATGTTTATCTAAAAGGCTAGTCATGGTTGAACAGTAACAGGAAACAAGATCAGCAATTTCATCGGGTGGATTCTGGCATAGCCTCGATTCCCTGAGATCATCCTTGAACGATTCAATGTCTATAGCCTTAGTCTTCCGGTAGCAGATCTCTTCAACAGTTGTAGCCGGCATACGGAGAGTTAGTTCAGATAGAACAGCATAATGATCTGACAAGAAACTGTCAGAGATGGGCGTGGTCTGAACAAGGCCATCCAAGTCCCGTGTAATGATCAAGTCTAAAGTGTTTCCAGAACGGTGAGTTGGTGCAATCACGTGTTGTGTAAGCCCTATGCACTCCAAGAGATCTAAAAACTTAACTAGCGTCGGGATCATTTGGGACGTCCACATGAATATTCATGTATCCTACAATGAGAAGACGTTTAGATAACAGCACAATTGATTCTAGGTATTCAGCAAATTCGCCGAGAAAGGTGGATACCGTTACTGGGTGTTTTTCTGAGTACGGTGTCCGATAGATAATGGCTACCCTGACTTTGTTGCTTCCTGAGATGACAATATATTCAGCAAACTCAAACGAAGTCTTTTCCCCAGCAGTGTGAAAGGTCACGGACAGTTCTGTGCGAGACAACAGAGCGATACCTCGGAAGGTATTTTAAGCACATACGAAATGTGACCACTCCTCGGCAGAGTTCCGGGTTTTTTCAAAGATCTTGAAATCTTGCGAAAAGCAAAAGAAAGCATCAAAAATTCCTGTTTACGGGAAGGAAATTTTCTGACTCGACCATGCAGAGGGAGGTTTGTAAAGGGTTACGCACTGAAGACAAACATTTCGAAAGAGCTTAATGAGACATGCGGGAAAATGATCATGAACGAGATTCCTTTCATTGATCACCACCGGACGAAACTGATACAATTCTTTCAAATGATTGATAGTACCAAGAACATGCATTTGAACTTGTGACTATGTGATTATTTATTGATAGTACAAGGATCACATCAAGGAAGAGTAAAAGAACTCCGAAACAATTAATTCCGACAATTCTAAAAAAATGAGTAGCCCTGGAACGAAAAATTAGCAAATGTTGATTGATTAGTTTTTCATGCAGAAATAACACCACTTGACTAGATAATTAAGCATATTTCGATAATAATAAGGGAAGGTTGTGGACGGGAAAAGAAACGTAAAACGGGGAAAACTTTTTCCAGACAAGTCACACCGTTACGTGGAATATATTTATGCTTTATTTAGATCTAAAGAGTTCTTGCAAAGTGAGTTGCCCTTTGCGAAAAATTATCCGCACTACGCATATTCGGGATTTCACCCCAACGCAAAAATTCTTCTAACACAGTTTTTGTCTAAGAACGATAGGACAACAGCAGATGCTACAATCATTCAAGATGGCGGGGCTCAGAAACACAAAAATAAGCGATTTTGAAATGCACTTCTTTGTCTTAAAAAAGAACTAGAACATTTCTTAGAACTTCTGAGTTACCGAGGACAAGAATGGGTTCGCCGGAATACTGACAAGAATTAGATATATCATCTTTATAGGCGCGCCGTATTCATAAATCGCGTTTAAGAAATTATTCTTTTGTCTTTATGCCTATCATCCTAACTAGCCTCACTTTGGAACAAAACTTCTTTTGAATTTTGCTGGTGTTTACGAGACTAGTTAGGATGATGATTAGCATAAAGACAAAAGAATAATTACATAGCCGCCATTTATGAATACGGTCTATATACACTCAAAACTGAATAGATAGTGAATTTAAAACAACGGCGTAGCTAGAGGGGGGTCCTGGGGTGCCCGTGCCCTCCCCCTCCCCCCTCTTTGCAAGCCGCAAGCCTTTCTTAAGCAAACAACCCACAATATGCAGATGCCGAAAACGCCACAATCTGGTGAGTACCTTCTATTTGACACGGTGTGACCCCCCCCCCCCCCCCCTCTTGAAAAATCCTGGCTACGCCCCTGTAAAATTCGATAAAAACGCCGTGATTCGATATATATTACGCTGGTCGGGCCTTTTCAGTCGTCTGCAAGGCGATGTAAACGTGTCAAATCGTTGATGTAAAAACGAATGAAGCAGGACATATGTCATATATCTAATTCTTGTCGGTAAAAGAAAATAATAATAACAATGTTCTATGCCACTTTGGTTAATAGGGGTCAACATGTTTGGTCTCTCAACTAATGGCGTGTCAAGTTTACTGCAAAACATTTTTTTGTTTGAACAGACCCTGACGAAAATGATCGAGTGCCCACAACGAGTTCTAGCTAGCCTTAACGGGCTGAAAGAATTTTGCGTAGATCAGCGATTGCGTATGATCAAACGTTTGGGTACCCACGAAATGCGCAACCTTATGAATGAGTGACGGAAGGAACAGGCTTACGCCAAAAGAAAGGTGGCTGCCACATAAGGTCCAGGGTCCGACACTTTCCTTCCTCACTGCTAGTCCGATCAGAAACAGGTATCTGAAGCTGGTTTTGGTACGTTTTAATTGTAAGATGCTATACCGATTTCATCAGGGTTGCGGAGCAAAAGAAAGTAAGCCATTGTTAGCAAGAAAACTAAAAGCAAGTCAATATGTCTGTAAAACTATTTTACTTGAGATGTGCCGTGTAAATCCTTGTCCAAGTGGAGGCCTGGTAAAGAATGACATTTTCGAGTTGACAGGGTGGGTATAGGTGCGTGAAACTATTTAACCCGACTGATTCGGCTGGAAATAAAAAATTGTCTTTAAAACACGAAATGAATATCTTCTGAGTGCCCTTTATTGAGATGTCACTAAGAACGAAAAAATTACATAAAAGAGGAATTTTCCTAAATTCAAGTGCCACACCTTACCGCCTCCCCCTTTGATTTTAGTGTTGTTTTGTTTTGCTTTTCGAATGGGCATCATGGCATTCAGGTTTGCAGTACGATCATTTCGAACCTTTCAGAGTGTTTGTAAAAGCAAAGAGCATTTGAAATTTCGGAAGCAGGTTGTTTTCTTTTCGGCACACACACAAGCCGCGGAAGTTATACAAGCGAAATCGTTCGACGAAATCCCAGGTCCAAAAGGGTTGCCAATTATTGGAACGCTTCTTGACTACACTCGTGACCTTGGAGATGGTGTTAGGGGTTATCAACGAATGCATGAAATACAGCAACAGCGAATTCAGCAATATGGAGAAATCTATCGCGAGAAAATCTTTGATCGCCGAACAGTGACCATTTCCAATCCAGACGATGTGGAGTATTTGTTCCGGAACGAAGGCAAATGGCCTCAGCGAGAACCATCCTTTCCGTTATGGAAAAAGTACAAGCAGGAAAAAAACCGAGTGGACGGAATTGGTGTTTTGTAAGTCCTGTTATCGTCTGGTTTATTTGCCTGCTATTTTATTTTTATGCAACAACTGCCTATCACAAAATTGGACTCATTCCTCGCTGTAGGTTCGAACCTTAGCCTACCCGTCTCTCGCTGAGGTTCATTCAAGAATTGTGGGAGAGGGGTACTTTGGGTATGGTCGTTGCAGCTCTAAGCCCTGGCCCCGAACCTAATCCAAACGGGTAAAAAAAAAGTATCATTCCAGTTTCGTCTCTTTTGATTTAAAGTGACATGAATGTAAAATAAAACCAACTTGGTCTTCACTGTCACCATGTATTTGAAGGAAAATGATGATAGTTCTTACAATAATAATTAACTACAGTAAAAATTGTACATTAATCCTATTTAGTTTTATATGTAAATCAGGAAGCTCTCAAAAATGTGTATTTGGAGTCATTGTCATATTTCTAATTTTTCACAATTATGTAGGAATGGTGAAGAGTGGTACCGGATTCGTCGTATCTTAAACGTGAAAATGTTGAGACCAAAAGTTACTGAAGGATATGCCGAGCCATTGAATGATGTTGCAGCTGATTTGCTCTCTCAAATGAAAGCAACTCGCGATGCTGATGGAATCATTCCAAGCTTGCAAGATGAACTATTCAAGTGGTCTTTGGAATGTAAGTTGGCTTAATTCTCTTACAACCTATCATAACATAAACAGCTTATAATCTTGTGGTCACTTAGTGGCTTAATTGACACTGAATCAAAATAGAGTTGTTAATTATTAGTTTGAATGACATTTGAAGAAGAAATTAATGTTAATAACGAATTAAAGTAAATAGAATAATGTATGTCAATCATATAATAAATTAAATACTTATAATTTACCACGTAACAGCAAAACAAGCAAGAACCAGATTCTTTGAGCAGCACAGGTAAAGGACCTATCACCAAGCATTGCTTTGGATATAATACGAGGATGATATTTAAGTAAAAGATTATCGTTTGAATTCCTAAGATTATATCTAGCTGGACACCTAGCTATGACTTATACCGTAAACGTCCATGTATAAGCCGCACTTTTTTCACAAAATTGAAGCCATAAATCAAGGGTGCGGCTTATCCATGGATACATCTGTGTTTGGAGTTTTAAAAAACCTAATTAATATTCATACAACTTCTTAAGATCTCAGTAAAGAAACATAAAAGAAACTGAGAGCATGTTGCTCAGTTTTAAGTGTTAAAAACAAAGAATTGGAAACGAAATCTTAAAAAGCTAATGGAATTATGCTTTCGATATTTTCACTTGGCCATGCGAAGTCGCCGCGACGTTTCTGTTTATTCCCTTAAAGTGGCGTCTGAAGAAATGTATCATTTTTCTTGATTTTAAGCCGTCTTCGATCCATCGCTTACTCACCGAAAAGTCGCGAAATTGAGATGTGCGTCTTTATTTTCTCTACAAACACCAAAGAACTAGAGGAGTTTCGCAGTGCGGAATAATTAGCATTCGGCATCAATCGTTAAATGATTACATGTCGACGCACTTCCAAGGCCAAACAGCCTGGAAACACAGTTCGTGATTCTACTCATTTATCACAGAGGGCCATTCAATTATGCATTTTATTTATTTATTTTTTTTTATAAAAACAGTCAGTTTTGGTACAAATAATAATATAACAATAATAATAATAATAATAATAACAGAGCGAGTTTCAATCGAGTGTCGTAAAACCAAAACCAAAGTAATTACTTTGGCCAATCAGAAAGGACGGAGACAATCCAGTAAACCAATCAAAACTCGAAGTAATTACACGTAGGCAACACAAAGCGCGGGAAAATGTGCACGTGGGAGCCACGATTGGTTTTGGTTTCACTTCGTCATCATTAAATCCATTCACCATCTTAGTCATTATAATCCTTGTGGTCATTTGGTGGCTTAATTGACACTGAATCTAAATAGAATTGTTAATTATTAGTTTGATTGACATTTGAAGAAGAAATTAATGTTAATAACAAATTAAAGTAAATAGAATAATGTATGTCAATCATGTAATAACTTAAATACTTATAATTTACCATGTAACAGCAAAACCAGCAAAAATCAACACACCCGACATCGACCTGCAGCCACTTTAGTCAAGCATGTCTATCCCGGATTGGAATCATGAGCCATTTGTGGGCCTGCAGTCGATAACAGAGTGGCAACCCTCAAACCTATTGGTACCTTTGTCAACGATTACAAGCCAAGAATAACTATAATAGTAACTACAGTACCTCAAATAACAATAATTAACAGTAGCTATAATAATAAGCCAGAATCCACATAACTGTGGTGATGTCAAGTCAGGGATTCAAGCCAGAGTTTTCATTGTTGGAAGGAAAGTGCTCTCACCCAATCACCAATACTGTTTCTCTAAAATATTAATTTGAAACCTTAACTGACAAAAGGTCAGCCAACAGGCTGCAGGATGCAGGAGCTGAACCTTGATCCTCAGACAATAACATTACTTGTGCCGTGTTGATTTAAGGACGGTTAGCATTAACTACACATGTAGAGTGTCGCAATTGCTCTGACTACAAACAACACAAATACACTAAAAATTGACAACCAGGGACTTAATTTCCAATCAGTGATGAGGGACCTTAGAATATACTGTATGCCTCAAAACTTTAGCTGTTGTGCAGGAGAAATACTAAGTTGAAAAAAAAAACACTTCAGTTTTATCCTGTGTACACAGATTTTTTCTTAATGCAGAACTGTTAAGTTATCTCACAGGTATCAAGAGGGTAACAAAGAAATTTAAAGCAGACAAACAGCAAGATTTGTGAATATTAAAAAGCAAATGGTGTCATTTGTCCATATATTAGATTGTGTGACGTGTTGACTTGGTGGGCCACATTATCCCCAGGATCATGAATGTAACCAAATACGATAGGTTGTCATGTTTGCTAACCTGGCTCGGCCCTTAAACCCACCTCCAAAGAGGGCTGCCCATATTAAAAGTCCCGGCAACCCAACACAATTCTTAAACATGTAGAAAGACTAATATACAGTGTACAGTAGTTTATTTGTTTTTATCTTACAGCAATTGGAACTGTCCTCTTTGAGACACGATTTGGTTCCTTCAGCAAGTCTCCATCAGTTGAGGCTGCCAAGTTCATTGAATCAGCTCACAAGTTATTCAGAACTGTGTTAAAGATTTTCCTTATTCCTGCATGGATTGATAAGTTCTACAGGTTGAAGTCTGTCCAGGATTTCTATGACCACATGGATGTCCTCTACAGTTTTGGCGACAGGTGCATTGAGAAAAAAATGAGTGAAATACAAGGGAGGCTTGATAAAGGAGACATTCAGGAGGATGACGCTGCTGAGTTCCTCACCTTTCTAATCAGCAGAGAAGACATCAGTTTCAAAGAAATAACATCAAACCTGATTGAACTTCTTTTCCCTGCAATTGAAACGGTATGTGCTGGTACACCTAACCCCAAATTAAATTGAAATTTTTGGATCTAGGATACTGGATTATGAAGAAGGGCAGTTGTTTTAATTATTTCAATAAATCTGTCCAGTGTATAAACTGATAAGAAGTTGTTGAACCTCAGTGAAAACTTAAGGCTTTAATTTACTTGCAAACTATATTGTCAAATTAAAGTTCCTGGTCAGGAAGGCATGCCACTGTACATCTACAAATTTCTCAATACATGAATGGTGAGCATTCCAAAACTCTTAAAAAGATGTCTATGGTCGCACCCTGTAATGTTTGCAACCAAAAACTGAGAAATTTTTAAAATTGAAAAACCGCAAGTCTCTAATTTTTAGATCATAAATTTGTTTTGCAGACATCCTTCACTTCTTTGTGGACTCTGTACATGCTTGCAAGAAACCCAGATGTGCAAAAACAACTTCATGATGAAGTGAGCTCAGTTCTGAAACCAGGGGAACGTGCAACACCTGCAGCATTGCAGAAAATGCCATTCTTGCGAGGATGTATCAAAGAGACCCTAAGGTATCAGTGCTGTCTCAATTGAGGACCAGTAGATTCTTATCGAACAGAACAGTCATGCTAGCTTGTTCCCTGAAAGAAAGCATGTTTTTGTTTACTTCAACATTGATAGAAAATGAGGTTGGATGTTTTCTTGTGTAAATGGTTACCTCTAACTAACCGAGTGCAAGGGAGGGCGTTACTGTAAGGTTCTAGCCCGCTTTTTTTCCAGTTTAATTTCTCATGTAAGTCGTCAGTTGAGCTGGGAAAAAAACAAGTTGCCGAAACTTAGCCAGCGGCCTGTAACAGGGTTTTCCAAGTTATTTATTATTGGACCGATGGGTCAATGGAGCAATCAGTCAACAAGGCTTGGATTTTCAGGATTTTATTTTAAAATAATAATGTGGTAATCTGAAGCTGCAATTGCAAAATCAAAGAATATTGGAAACAAATACCTTTCTAACGAAAAAGCCAGAAAAAGGGGTTACGAAATCAAAGTACTTACATTTGTTCAGCCTTGTCAGGTACATAGATTTAAAGTCAGAAAAATACAAACTTCCAATTGAAAAAAGGCCCTTAATTCAAAATAAGACGTGTTACATATAAAATCACGTGAGCTTAATGGCCGTAAATTAGAGTCCAGTCCGTTGCGATTTCGGTAACGCAACAATTATATCCCAAGGTCATCAAAGCAAGCAACAAAAGAAAAAAATTTAATCTAGTGGTCAGCACATAGTTACAGCCCACTAAATTGGCCAATCACAGTGCACTTTCTATCTAAGAGCTTTGTCGAAATGTCCCAGTAGTTTCTTAAATAAATAAGTATAAATGAGAACATTTATATAGTGCCATACTCCACTAATTTTCCATGGCACTTTACAATAAAATAACTGTTAATTAGACTTTTTTGCCCTTTTGGCATAATCCCCGGCGCTGACAGCGGATGATTCTAAAAGATTCCAAGCAACGGATCCTCTGTAAGATATAGAGTTTTTCATAAAATAAGTGTCAAAACGTTCTACGCTAACACGATGCTGATGACGGAGCTCGTATTTAGACTCTTTTCTTTGGATTAAATGTTCCAAACATGATGGAGTTATGCGATTGTAGATATTATAAAATTAAAGTGGCTATATAACTGATATCTTTCCATTTTAATACCAGCACTTTGTGATTGAAATATGCACTGCATGCATTGCAAGTATAATTTATGGATTACCTAAACACCTAAACATTCCCATAATACCACTCTCATACCTAAATATGAGTCGTGATATTGGAATATCACGACTAATAGTATACATGAAAAATTGCTCGATTCTGATTGACTGAGAGCAGTGCAGTTCAAGTGTAAAGCCGGCCAAACGAGAGCGAAAGTTGACGAGAATTGACGAGAGTTGAAACTCTCGCTCTCGTTTGGCCAGGAACTCCCATTCACTCTCAGCTACTCTCATCGATTCTCGAGATCTCTCATCGAATTTGAACCTGCTCAAGTTTTTCATGAAAGTTGGCGAGAGTTTTGTCTCGTTTGGCCGCGCACGAGAGTTTGAGCGAGAGTTTTGTGGTCAGCAGTTACTGTTTTTTTTTCCAGCGGGGTCAGGCAAAAAGGAAAAAAATGATATGATGACCATGATTAAACCTTTATTTAAGGACGTTCGCGCCCATTGTTATTGCGCATTTTTTCACGCATGTCACGCACACGTCATGCATCGCAAACCACGAAGGTAAACACGATGCTAAAGGCGCAAACATTTTCCACAAGAAAGAAACGTGAAAGCATGTGGCATCATGGGATAGCTGTGGACCCAGGCCTTCTCGGAAATGTCACGCAATGGTGTTACAGTGGGAATAGGCAATCGCTTTGAGAACTTCGCAGCGATTTCAATCTCTTGAATGCTCGGTGACCCCCATTTTTCTTTCCGTAGATCTCTTCCTTTCCCGATTTTGGCCATTTTAACAAAAAACAAAAAAATCTGTACGTGAGAAGTTAGAAATATTTCGCCTTTTATGCTCTCGTGCGACCAAAGTTTTCTTTCTTAGACTATGTATCGTTTTTCAAGGTCTATTTCACCTCAGAAAAAGGCATCAGCTGCAAGTTTGTTTAGTTATTATTTAATTTAGTTATGTTGAATTGAGTACGTGTACCAGATCTAAATTTCACAAATGTAGCTTTTTTATTGCTGACAGTTGTAAGCTAACATTGTCTTACATGTAACATAACGCAAGCTTCTAAAAGGGCACGTCATGATCTCAAAAACGAGCTGGGTGACCCCCCATTTTTTTGCATTTTTGGCAAAAGCAGATCATTACCTTTCTGCGTGGCAAGTTTAAAAAAAATCTGTACGTGGGAACGTTTTGGGCGCGAATGTCCTTAAGTGTTATAAAAGACTTCTAGTACATTACAATACTAATCGGGAACACTAAAACAAAGCTAATTAAAATAATTAACAATTATTCGCCGAAGGCGAAGTGATTATCGGTGAATATTCACCGAGACGAAGTCCAGGTGAATATTCACCGATACTCACTGATCCTGAGGCGAATAATTGTTAATTATTTTAACTAGAATCTTTTATAACACTTGAGGGATCTTCCTCAGCCTGTAAAATAATGTGTGACGACAAGATAACATTTAGCATTGCTCTCATTGATAGCCAAGTCGATCGACACATGACTTTAAAATTGCCCAATTTAGGTCCCTATTTTGTTTGAGTCTGATGTTTTTGTGACGAATGTTTGGAGGAGAGTTGGACCCGTTTACTGCTTATCGACAAACTTAATATCCTGTTACAATATATATAAAGCTTTTGTGTTGTTCCCTCGTTGTTTTTCTAGGATGTATCCTGTTGCTTGGGAAAATGTCCGTATTCTCCCTGAAGAGATCGTTATCCAGGGCTATCGCATACCTCCCAAGGCAAGTCAATTTGATAAGCCGACAAGGCGAACTTGATTGGTTATTACCAGGTAAACGGTCTATGCTTCTTCCCTACCGTGAGTGATGTAAACTGTTTTTCTTTTATGGTTAACCCTAAGCCTAACAAGACGAAGTGCATCAATAGTACTCTATTCTAGGTGCGACCCAGTCGATCAACGCCTTCGCTGTAGCTTCCGTTGCACCTGCACAGAGCCCCTAGGGTCAAAAATTACCCAATGGTTATTTGAAAGTCAGCACAAAATAATATTTTTCTTTATCATGACCTGTATAAAACGTAAAGAAATGTCACGTGGAGTTTTGGAGGATGTTAGCTAATGATATTCGGTGCAAGGACGCCCACACTTGGTTCAGTCTCAAGTGAAGCATCAAAAAGCACATTAGCGTCCGCAGAACCTTCGGTTTTTTTAAATGTTTTGGTCACGTCGTTGACCAAGTGACCAAAAGAAACGGAGGGATCTGGGGACGAGCATGCCCAAAGCAAAGAAGGTGCTTTTGCGTGTTCTATTCTATTTTATTCACACTAGAACATCATCAAGACATCATCGCGTCCGCGTTTTACATTCAGACTTGTTTTTTCTTGCGTTTTACGTCTTCCCATACTCTACCCTCTCAACCCTTATCAGTTGACTTCTCTTTGGCAGACAATGGTTCGTATGCCGTTGTACGCAATGGGCCGCAATCCCAAGCTGTTTGATGAACCTGAAAAGTACAAACCCGAGCGATGGCTGAGGGATGATACATACAAGTCCCCATATCATTCTTTTTCTTCGCTTCCTTTCGGATTTGGCACCCGAATGTGTATTGGTAAGAAAATGTATTTACATTCAATGAGTAGCGATAACTGATAATACGTGAGCATTGAAATTGGACTTGGCCAAGTTATTCGAAATCAGTGTGAGCGCTAATTCACATTTGAAGTCAGTGGGGGTTTTATGCAAAAGAACTGAATGATTCTCGCACTTAACTAGTTGTCACTTTATAGACACCTAAAAAATCCAGGCGCCTTCAACGAGATTCGAACCCATGACCTCTGTGATGGCCGTGCGATGCTTTACCAACTGAGCTATGAAGCCACACAGTTGGGAGCAGGTCAATCATTGGGCTCATGTTTTACGTGAAAGGACAAATGAAATGAAAGACAAATGCAACTATTAGTTGCCATGATATTTAAGCTATTTTAGCGCTTACCTGACTCCCACGAGCTCGTTCCTGATCAATTGGTTTAATAATACTTTATTTTTTTGTTGAACAGGGCGCCGAGTGGCCGAATTAGAAATGCGTCTCTTTCTTTCACAGGTAGTATGATGCAGAAGAATTTTCCAGCTGTCTGTCTGTCTGTCTGTCTAACAGACCCCCTTTTGTACCATGTTAATCATCTCTCTTTTTTCACACAGGTGTGTCAGAACTTCTGGGTGGAGTCTTTGAATGAGGTCCAACCAATCATTTCCTCACTTGTAGTCCCAGATAAGGAAGTCGAGTTACGATTTGCGGAACGATAAACGGTCAAGTTCTTTCGATTTTTTCACTTAACAATCGAAGAAACAGTTTTATTTGCTTGGTGTCATTGCGGCAAACGTTAAGTTGCTTGTAGTAAAACTATCAAAATCCTCACTGAGGCGAACATCACCTGACATCAAATAGGTTTCATTGATTTTGGGCAAACAGCAAGCAACGACAACGCTGACGGCAACGAGAACGTCCTAAATGTGTATATTCAGTAGGCAAAAACAATAGCTTTTCGCTCCTTACACGTGCGTTTTTCAGTTTTGTTCATTTCTTTGCCGTCGTCTACTAAATACCGTGAAACAGGTCCTATTGAAAACGTCAGCAATTTTCATTTTCTTCCCTAACTGAAGCGCCGTTCCGACCAGTGTCATTCTTGAGGAACTAACACCCTAGTCATACTCAAAAGATTGAAATAGTCCCGAATCACTTCGGGACTATTTCAACTTTTTGAATACAGCGTGTACAACATTTTGAAACAATGACGTGAATTTATATTTTGAGATGACGTTCTCGTTGCCGTCGCCGTCGTCGTTGCCAAGTTCTCAAATTTCAGCCTGATGACGGTTTGCCGTTCTCTGTAAACGCGATTCTCGTAAATCTCTCTTAATTGGCTATCGTCAGCGCTGGAAAGCAAGGGTCGTCTTTTAACCCCGCCTCAGATTGCAACCAATAGGAAGTTCACAGTCACGCTATGTCACGCGTGACCAGTAGTAACCACAAGACTGAAATTAGGGAATTTAAGAAACGGCGACGGCTACGGCTACGACTACGACATCGCCACAAAACAGTAATATCATTGGTTAAAAGAGCATAAATAGTCGTGCTGCACGTGCAGCACGAATTTTAGCAAGTATCTTAGCGGTCCTCTGCATAACGACGACGCGAAATCACTGAATTTGAGATTTTGACGACAACGTTAGCATGCAACAGAGATTGTTTCATTCTCTATTTTAACTTTGAAACCGCTCGTACCAATTTATTTTTAGGATACTTCGTTCATATTGTAGGACGTGAACGAGACTGGGTAATCGCGAAAGACTTATGATAGAGCCAAGTTATATTTTGAGGTGACGTTTTCGTGGACCGTCGCTATTAACTTTCGAATTCCACTTTGGAGCTTCCGTGATTTGAATGGAATCTGGGAGAAATTTGCTTAGAAAAATGCACAATAACTGAACAAAATTCATCAAACGCTTGAAATAGTTTTCAATTTCAAACACCGTTTATTTTATAATAAAACAAAACTTTATAGGTAAGAATTTTCGATATATCAACGGGAATTCAGAATCTCAGAATCTCGAGAACAAAGTTCAAACCTGGCACGCACTTCAAATTTCAAAACTACTGGTCACGCGTGACATAGCGTGACATAGCGTGACTGTAAGCAAGGACAATGGCAAGTCAACGAAAAAACGTCGCTCCATAATATAACTAATAACAAAATGATTAGGATAGTACGCGCACTCTCATTGGTCAATAGCTGTGTTTAGATGAGAGTATGTAAACACGGCTGTGACATCGCACGAATTTTGATTGGTTATGTGTTGTGAGACGCTCGTTTTGATTGGCTGGTAGGAAATATGAGCGTGTATCCAGAAAATCTGTTTCAATCAATGAGAAGTAAAAAAAAACAGCATTTTCCTTCATTTGTCGAATTATTTTTGAGAGAGATTTTATAAAAGCAATAGAGAACTTTTTTCCGTGTTTACACTCGGGGAGTTGGGAGAATTCTCGACTGGACAGTTATGCAAACCCTCCAAACCCAACTTCCCCTCGTGTTTAGGTGAGGCTATGTAAACACGAAAAAAGTCCTCGGATGCTTTAGGGCCCACATACGGATTTAAGATAAGTGAACGGGTATTTTAGATTGTAGAACATCTTTTGCCCCGGAATTCGAATCAGCCTTTCAGTCGGATGTGTGCAAAATGTTTGGAAGAAACCCGAAGGAGAGCGAGCTATCCGAGGCATCTAGGAAATGGCTTGAAAAGTATCATTTTCTTTGTATTTAATTACCGGTCCATCGCATCATGATACGCGGCCCGAGTAACCGAGTTGGCGGAAAGGGTCTGAAGTCAACATGTTATCTGCCATTGTTACGCTTGTTTTTATCGTTGCTTCAATTATTTAACGGCCGTATTTAAGCTGTGACCAGTTTCTAAGAAACAGCATCCGAAGTCGTCATCTGAAAGTCACGTCTTTCAAACATACCCGAGTCACATCGATAAACTACATAGCTGGAAACTTTGTCTTTTCATGTACCTCTGATTGGCTAAGAATCAGAAATTAATAATATCGGAGACTGCTTCACTAATGTCATTGTTGTTGTCATTGGATGGAGTGTCAGTTCGAAGACTATTTTTTATTCCCTGCGGTGAGGATAAATTCAACCTCGCGTGTCTTTTCTGAGAAAAAATAACAGATAAACGTTTGGTCCAGGAAGCCTTGAAAATCAGTATGGCTGAAAATAGATACGTAAGGTAAATAAAGGGTCATGAACTTCGAGGTTTGAATGATCATCTTGTAGTTGCGTAGCAACTTTTGCAAACTTGTAAGGCAAGTTCTAACAAGTTATAAGAGTGAAAAGAGCTATTAAAGGATTACCCCCTTAAATATGCTGATGATTTGTTCTTTTAATTGATTCTGCTTGAGCTCGATGCGATTCTGACAGGGTGGGCCTAGCTACCGTATGCAATGGTTTCCGTAAAATTACCAATTCGCTTTTTTCGCCTTAAAAGTGCGTCGCTTTTTATATCTTTGGCTGGTATTGTCGGTTTTATTTCTCATATGAACAGGTTGGAAAAAGTAGGTGTTTTCAGCACACAAAGCAGTGAGTATTACAAACCAGTCTGGTTATATTTTAGACATTCTATATCGTTCAACACAATGTATGTGCTCCAAGAAATCAGTAAATGGAGTGACTACAGTTTATCTTCAACGACAGAAATCGTTGTTTTCAATAGCTGGGGGTAGCGGAAATTATGTTATCGGTAGTGCCACTGAATCATGTTAAATATAATTTTTTTCTGTCATCCTTTTGATGATATCAATCAGAAGCAAATTGTAACTGAACTGATTAAAGTAGTAATGTGGTGGGTAGATTTCCATATTCCTGTCCGATCTACTTCACAACTTGAAACAATGCATACAAAATGTTTTTTTTTCTAATCTCTACACCAATGTGTAAACAAAACATTGAAGCTTTAATACCACACGTCCCATTGATTCTTTTTTTTTTGTGAAATTTAAGTCAATATCTTTGCTTTTGTTAGTCGGCTTGGTGCCGAAAAGGATATTTCACTGTTTCACATTTTAGCTTAACCTGGTATTAGCATATATTTGTTTATTGGAGCGATATCTGAAAAATATCCGCGAATCAAGTTTGCCTCATCACTTATCTCCTTTGTTTCAATCAACCCAGCTGGCGTTCATTTAACTACCACCCTAAATGACTTACATGAAGGACACGTTAGTTTTTCTTGTGAATGGCCAACCTCCGTCAAGTTTACGGTAAGTAATTCAGCAATGGAGCATCGCCATGCATCCGATTTGGTTCAGTAAAACACACACATTGATAATGATAAAATCTTACTACACTTACAAGACTCCGCTATTAAGCTAGTGAGGACCTACTTTTTGGCTTAAATCTCAAAGAGGTTTCATCAAGTGCGGTTAAAACTATCAATTCAAAAACCAAAATGAAAACGAACGGTGTTGCTTTGACATTCACAAATCAGTAAATTTGTAAAAGCATCATACCGCAATACCAACCAGCAAAAAAAGTGGCTTTTTCGCAAGAAAAGAATCTGTGAATTAAGAACCTAAATACTAATCTCTGTTTTATTATCATTTTATTTACTTTTTCGTAATTCGCGGCTTTCTTAATGCACGTATCAGGGGCTATCCCGGGGAAATGACGTCAGGAATCCCGCACCATGCCCGCGTATGTCCCGGGGTCATATTCACGGGGTGACTACTGACCGGAGTGCATAAGCAGTAATAGGTTTGAGTTACCCCTCCCCTCCTCGGAAAGCTTGTATCATTTTCCAGGCACTGATATACTTTAAATGGCAAATTCATTCTGGTATTAATTCGTTGATTACGGGCCAATTTCCGGCCAACGACACTCGTCCTAAATAGCTTACAATCACGGAGGTGGGCTAATAAGACCCTAATAAATGAAAAGAATACGTATCTTAGGTACGCATTGCGTACCTGTGGTAGTGCAGCAACTTGACACAGTGCTTTATGCCATAACTGTCAACTGAGCTGCGTTTTGTTTCCAGGACGTAATATGTGGCTCTAATAGTACAGGTTATTTTTTGGGAATCGTAAATCATTATGGTCACATGGGTGATGTCTTTGGTAAATAGTCCCCCGAGAATTTCGCTTTATCAACGGAGTTGATAATTAACAACTATTCCATAAGCGCGCGTTGGATATGAGATGGTAAATAGCCAACGAGGCGCGTAGCGCCGAGTTGGCTATAACCAGTCTCATATCCAACAAGCGCGAATGGAATAATTGTTTTATTAAATTCCTTCAACTCCAAAAATTTGGAAGTACGAATTACGAGCGGAAAAAGCGAGGAAATCCGAGCGAAATCGAAAAAAACTTGATGAGAACTGATGCGATGTTGTGTAATACCTTGTTGTCAGACAGACGCAGGCTCATCACAAAAACATTTCTTGCCTTTTCGCGTACTTCTAAACGTCGGAATTGATCCAAACTTTCCACAAAAAAAGTTTTTTTCTCCTTTTTGTCTTTATTCAAAGAGAAATTTGGCATTCCGACGAAAACATTTTTAGTTTAGCAACGCTAAACGCAATCATTTACCATATAAGGTCAAACCAAAGTATATGAGCTGATAACCGAGATTGAGTGAACCAATCAGAGCACGCGAAATGCATTATCCGAGGTTGAGAATTTAATAATGTAATTTGGCCACCGTACAGAGATTCTAAAAGCTGACGTTTCGAGCGTTAGCCCTTCGTCAGAGCGAATCGAGGAATTATGGGTTACGTGTAGTTTTTATAGTAGAGTAGGAGCTACGCTATTGGTGGTAACATGGCAACGTGAAAAAAAGGAATATATTAGTTAAATGAAAAGCGTTCCTTAATACCGTGAGGATTAAGCGTGCCGATTTGGAAGATGAATTTTTGTTCCAGATTCTTGCGGCTTTCCGTCGTACCTAGATGTAGGGAAAGGCCGCAGATAGCCATGTGTTTTTTGGAGTGGTTAGGGAGATTAAAATGACGAGCGACTGGCTTAGATGCATCTTTGTCATTCTTCTCAACATCGCGAATGTGTTCGCGGAATCGGTCACCTAGTCGTCTACCTGTCTCGCCAATGTATAATTTATTGCATAACGTACAGGTTATGCAATAAATGACATTTGCGGAGGTACATATGAAACGATCGGTGATCTTAACAGATCGCTTAGGCCCCGATATCTTGCTAGTGTTAAGAATGAAAAGACAAGTTTTGCATCGTTAGCGCGCGCATTTGAAAGTGCCGGGTTGCTCGTTAGCTTTGAGCGCGCTTCTAACTAAAAAATTGCCTACGATATTGTCGCGTTTGAATGAAATAATATGCAATAAATGTAGTGATGACTCCGATTTTTCCATCAATCAGAGGAGATGTGCCAGTTCTTCGGAAAAACGTGGCTATCCTGTCTCTGTGGTCAAAGCGGGCCAACATCGCGCCCAACAATTTGATCGACAGTCATCACTACAAACGTCACAAAAAGATAAGAATGACAGAATTCCATTCACCCCCACTTTCCATCCTCATAATCACGCAGTCAAAAGTATCATTCTTAATAATTTTAAATTACTCCAAAATAATCCCGAGACTGGTAGAATCTTTTCGCAACCTCCACTTATTTCATTCAAACGCGACAAAAACGGAGGCATTTTTTTAGCTAGAAGCGCGCTCAAAACTAACGAGCAACCCGGCACTTTCAAATGCGCGCGCTTACGATGGAAAACTTGTCTTTTCATTCTTAACACTAGCAAGATATCGGGACCTAAGCGATCTGTTAAGGTCACCGATCGTTTCACATGTACCTCCGCAAATGTTATTTATTGCATAACCTGTACGTTATGCAATAAATTATACATTGGCGAGACAGGTAGACGACTAGGTGACCGATTCCGCGAACACCTTCGCGATGTTGAGAAGAATGACAAAGATGCAGCTAAGCCAGTCGCTTGTCATTTTAATCTCCCTAACCACTCCAAAAAACACATGGCTATCTGCGGCCTTTCCCTACATCTAGGTACGACGGAAAGCCGCAAGAATCTGGAACAAAAATTCATCTTCCAAATCGGCACCCTTAATCCTCACGGTATTAACGAAAGCTTTTCATTTAACTAATATATTCCTTTTTTTCACGTTGCCATGTTACCACCAATAGCGTAGCTCCTACTCTACTATAAACACTACACGTAACCCATAATTCCTCGATTCGATCTGACGGTAGGGGTAACGCTCGAAACGTCAGCTTTAGAATCTCTGCACGGTGGCCAATTTACACCATCAACTCCGTTGATAAAACCAAATTTCTGTATACTTATTCCCCACCGACGCAGCACCACAGTTTCTATAGAAACTACCCCCTTCAGTTCCCCGAGAAGACATGTAGTTACTAGTAAAATACTGAACCCAGAAAGATTGAAGAAAATAAATGGGAATCGAGAAACATTGGCTTTGAGGCTGACATGAAATTCAACTTCTTTTTGCCAGCAAGTTTAATCGTGTACTCTAAGCATCTGACAGTTTCCATGACAAAAGTTCACTGAATTTTTACCTGCACAAGGCAGTTTTTAGGAAGTGTCGATCGAGAATAGAAGAAATTACTATCAGCAACAGAATTTGCGACATGAAAGCAACGTAAATTTTGTGCCGCGAATGAAAAAAGTTACAATCAGAAAATCATTTTTGTATATTTTGGCTTCGTTCAATTTTTCTGTGGTACTTTTGGCTGCACAAATAAATTGCAAAATCGAAAGTGACATCGATTTCAGCGGCCGTGTGTGATCAAATCTGTGATAAAATTACGGCAAGACACCGTTTTTGTTGTTGTTAGTTTGTTGTTTTGTTTCAATTGTTTTTATGTTCGAAAAGAAATGTGTGAATTCAACACAAAGATCACAATCGTCTAACTCTCGAGGAAAGGTTACGTTTTATACAAGCGTTGGCCGTGTAGCACTTATATTTTAAACAGAGTTAACTGAATAGAGGGTAATGTGAAGTGCTAGATTTCTATCCCATATGAACCATGTGAGCGTTAGCCCTACTGATGGAAATGGGCCCACACAAGGACAGAGAAAAACTCTGACCAGGGTGGGAATTGAACCCACGACCTTCGGGTTAGATCTCAGCCACTCTACCGACTGAGCTACAAGGTCAGACGGGAGCAGTTCCACGCGTTGCGGGCCTATTTGCCACCACGGATTTTTTACCAGGATCCAGCACAGTGACTATAATCTTAAACCGTTATGGCGATAGCAGAGATCTCTCATTTGCGTTACCTGTAGGAAAGAATACGTACCACTTTTTCTGGCCAAGACCATTTCTACTTCGGTATGTAATAGCATTTGGTAAGGAGCCAAACATTATATGCAATCACGCAAGATATAACAAGGCACCTGTGAGATGGCTTTTTCCAAAGAAAACAACGCGATACATCACAATTCTACGGGAACCAAGCGAACAGTTTAAATCCATTTCAACTTTTTCATGCTCGGAAGGTATTTTAAGGACTTACGAAATGTGACCACTCCTCTGCAGAGTTTCCTACAAAAAGCAGAATTTTATTTGAACAAACCGCCTTTAAACGTTACAGGCCTGATGAATTTATTGAAAAACCCAGCTTTATTTGAGCTGGGACTTGACACAATATATTACAGAGAAGTCACCATGGTACAAGATTACATCCGTTTTCTTCAGCGAGAGTTCGACCTTGTTATTTTAATGGAATGCTTCGATGAGTCGCTTGTGCTATTAAAACGACCCTTCTGTTGGAAAATCAGCGACATTTTGTATTTCAAACTAAATGAACGGCGGAGCGGAGATAGACAGAAACTTTCAAATTACACAAGGGACCATCCTCGGAGACCCAGGGGCAGATTGCGGAGGCAAGGGGAAGTCTAAACCGGCAAAAGAAAATGGCGACGAAGAAAAGCATAGTAGGGCGAGAAGAGCCCCTGGGGACAAGTTCTTACCAGACCAGTTCCAAACAGCAGAGGTAATTCTCAATTCTGATTGGTGCGAGAAATTCTTTGTGTCTATCTGCCCAATCAGAGGTCAGCATGCCGTGAAGTCGTTTCGTGTCTTCTTACACGGAAATCACTTGATCGCCATACTCGCCTGGTTCGTTTGGCAAGGTTTTGCTCGAGGACAAAATTCTCAATCACAGCACAAAATGTACAGGAAATCGTTCGGAATATCGGCGGAGAAATACGCTGGCCCTTTCGCAGGCATCGTTACAGTAGCGTATTTCCAAGTGTGCGGGATTTGTTTAAAGATGTCCTGCCCGATTCGCCTAAAATAGCAGTGATGAATTTTGACCTGACAATTATTTTTATTCTGCCCCCTTTTCCTCTTCGATGTATTTCTAGATTTCGTACATGAATTGCTGTGGCAGAAACTTTGCTAATCTCGAGAAATTCTTGATCGCACGGGCCGCACTGGTATGTCGAGCACGCAGCACGACTTTATTTAATTCAACGCTATCGAGCTCGTGTTCGCTTCACGATATTGTTCACGATGAGCCTCCCGAAAGAAACAGTTGACGACTATTGTCGAGTGTGTTCTTACGTTTTTGTTAACCAACAGAGAGAGAAACCTTTATGGTGATTTTTGAGAATATTTGAAGAAGTTTTCGATTAAACTTAAAAGTCCAGGCAGATGATGGTCTTTCTCGTGCAGCGCGACACTTGTCACAAAAGGGTGGAATCAATCTGGAAAAAAAACAGTCGTTTGCCATTTCAGCAAAGCACTTGTTGAAAAGGTGACATCCCCTTTCTCCTTTGACATCGAGGCAAGGGGATGCACAAACTGCTTGTCACATTGACAAGGAAAAAGGTTATAGAATTCCCTTTGAAAATGTACCAATTAAGCCAATTCCACCATCCTCGGTGATGTCTTGTCCTGGTGAGTTAAAAAATCACCATGAGGAAAGCACCCAAACACCAAAATCAAGTTGACACTGCTTTCCAAAATCAAGCAAAGGAACATCCGTCAAGGTATGCACATTTCCTATAATTATGTATACTTGTATATGTCGATGTAGCAACCGGTCAGTATAAAATGAAGACTGCGGACTGCGGACTACGGAACCGGACTGCGGACCGGGTATAAAACGCGGACTAGGTATAAAACGAGGACTGCGGATCGGGTATAAAACGCGGACTGAAGGCTGCGCACCGCCCACAAAATGCGGACTGAATACAAAACACTGTGAAAAAAGCATAGCGCAACGAAATAGCGATAAGGCTGACGACATGAATTGAAGTTCGACATGGGAATGGTGAAAATATCGTTTCCCGCCATAATTGCCACGTGCATAATTGTCACGTGATAGATGTTAGCTGACGTTTATTCCAGCATGACCGGAGTAATGGAGTTTGAAGGTGAGGGAGTGAGATCTTGTTACAATATTCTGCTTCTATCGGTCAATTTGGCTGAGAGAACAAATAGATAGGAACTCTTGGTTTACAAGAAGCGAGATTTTGTTCATTTTGAGTTCTTAACATGAAACCCCAACGTTGTTTACGTTCTTTCCTAATGCAGATAGGATAGCTCGGAAAATGAAGGTAAGTGAATGTTACATTTTATTCCCCCTCCTACAGTCACTGAATTGCTGTGTTTCGACCAATTTTTTACGCCCCAAAACACACGTGAAGCCGATCATGCATGCGTGTCAGTTGATCTCATTCTCACGATATCGAATATCTTTATTTCAGAGGGAACGGTTGTAGGAGCTCGTGCAAATGTTGACTCTCAGGTAAGCCACAACTCTGACAGAACTCGAGACGTGTATTTACAGTTTGCTATTATGTACCAGTCAAAGTGAAGCTTAAACATCCCCCCGGGCAACCCCACGGGCATTTGAATTTTTGCAATTTTTTGGCTCAAATGCCCTCCTTCCCGGGCCAAAAAGATGTTCAAATGCCTCATCGTAGGTCCATTTCAGGTGATCAAATGCCCCCACCCCCGGGAAAATTACCAAACTTAAATACATTCCATACATTCATGCCATTATTTATACACCTACATATCAATCGTCGCAAATGTATTAAAATATACAAAAATGCAAAGATTCAAGAGGAGGATTCGTCCACGCAGTACAGTTGGGCTCTGGTGTTAGAGTTGTTGTTGCCACTAAATCTCAATTGGAGGATTTGGTGACGTTTTGTTGTGACCCTGCACATACTTCAGTATTTCGCATTGATTTCACATATGACATTGGTCAATTCTTTGTGACAACTACGACCTACAAGCATTTGATGCTGGTAGACAGAGAGACAGGGTCCCACCCTACTTTTCCTGGACCACTCATGATTCATACTAATGAAACATCGGAGGACTTCCATTATTTTGCAAGTACCCTCAAAGAGCTCAATCGTGAGATTGAAAATATTCTTTTCGTTGGCTCTGACCGCCAGAAATCCATAGAGAATGGCCTTGCTTCCCAGCTGCCAATTGCTCATTTCTTGTCATGTACTAAAACATGTACTGGACAACATCACGCGGAAGATGGCCTTGATCAAAGTTACTGGTGAAGCAAAGTCACAAATCCTGGCCGACGTCTTCGGAGACAGGCGTACACATCAAAAGGGCCTCATTGACAGTGAATTTCCAAAATGCAAAGCATCTTCACAATCAGGAAATACTACATCATCCCTTCCTCCCTTTGAGTGCAGTGGCCTTCCACAGTCATTGAAAACAACATGGGACAATGCTGGTTCCATTCTGGCAAAAGATGGTGTCACTAGGGTTGCAGGGGCTACTTCTACTTTTGTTGTTATTTCTTTAACAAACCCGGTGCGCCCTCACATTGTAAACATTGAGAATGGCACAATTCGGTGAGACTGCGAGGGCTTTAAACAGAAGCAGATCTGTTCCCACTGTACCATTGCTGTGAGCTGCGAGGAGCAAATTATCCAGGACACTGTTTCGAAATGGGTCCCTAACTTGTCACGTCTGGTGCAGGACTCTATTCCCAAAAGGTCAGGAAAAAAGCCAGGTCCACAGAGGGT
>NC_090892.1:64043709-64063709 GCF_036669925.1 Montipora capricornis | reverse complement strand
AAGCACATAAGCAGAAAGGGTTTCAGTGCAAACAGACATTTTCCTTTCAGAAATGAACTTCAGGCCTTACATTTTAAGCTTACTTGTAACACTTGCATGTGGTAAAGATCAGGAGGTGCATTACCAAAGACTACCAAATGCCATAGCAGTTGTTGGGCGATCATTCAAGTATTTCTTACCACATCAAGTTGAAAGCCACTGTCTGTACAAGGTTTGTTAAGGCTTTAGAGTACTTACATGAATTACATGGGCATGTCAAAGTGGAAATGAATTTTATACATGCAATTTGTTGGCTGTGGGTTTTATGCTCTTAATCAATGGTCAATAAGTGAATTCAAGAAATTATCAATACATATTGTTAGTTGCACGTCTGTTTGATTGTATCAGTTGCATCAAGGACAGTGCCTACTGATTCAAAGGTATGCGGGAAAAGCAGATCTTAACAAGTGTTATTGAAATCTAAAAAGAAAATTGGGGGTAACCATGCATTTTTCAAACTTAAGATAATTAATCAACATTGAAGCTTAATGACCTCTGAAAAACGCCAAATTTTCTTTTTGGATACCAAGAGCACTTGCTAATTAAAAGTGCTGCTTTCTCTGCATTAGTCTTAAACCGCGTAAAAATATCTCTGCATTAGTAACCACCACCAATAGGAATCCCGAGTATCTGCAGTTGTGTAGAACGTATGTGAATCACAGCATTAGGCACTGTCCAGGGTCTTAATGCAGGGACAGCCGCTGTGAAGAGAACGAAACATTCGGGACTACTAATGGTGCCCAAGACTGGCAAATGCTGGCTGATTTCTCTGAAGCCCTGCATTTTCCATGTAACATTGCCATCACAACTGTGCACCCGGACATCATAATCTGGTCCGACTCTTGTAAATGCGTGCACGTGGTTGAACTAACTGTGCCTTGGGAAGGGAGCTTTGAGTTCGCAAACGCAAGAGAACCTGTTACAAGCCCCTCTGTGCTAACTGTGAAGACCGTGGCTGGGCCTGCAGCGTTATACCCATTGAAATTGGTTACCGCTGTTTCACTGCAAGATCCACCAGGTCCTCCCTGTCAAACATCGGACTCCCAACGAAAACTCTCCGAGCAGCAATCAAGACTCTTCAATAAGAAGCAGAGGCAGCATCCAACTGGATCTGGCAGTCATCGCACAGTGCCTAGCCTGCGTTGATCACTTTAATATCTTGTTAAACTGAATCCAGCAAATATCTCTGATATCTCCTTCTGGACACTCCTTGAGCATATACCACAGGCTTGCTGCTATTATGCCTGACCAGGCATCACCCAGTGGCATCTGCTGCTGGCGGTGCCAGGAACTGTAGTCCTGTTGCTAGCCGCCAAAACTACCATAGTTCCTGGTCAACGGCTGACGAGGGCAATTTGTAGCAGTTGGCAGTTAAGCCTCTGTATGAATTCCTCGTATGTGAACCACAGCATTAGGCAGCGTCCTTAAGAACTTTGCGCAAATTCAGGTGGAGATGTTCTGTGCTCAGGGAAATTCTCATGTTAGCTGGTGACATATAGCTAATGATTGACTACTTTTGTGGAGGTACGACGAGAAAAAAGAACAAAATTCATGCTTTTACCTTGGATTTCTTTTGCTCCATTTTGTGTAAGACTTTTGCCAGGAACTTATTGCCTTTTTTACACTTAAATGCCAAATTGAATCCTTACTGTTTACATTTGGTAGTAAGCAGTGTATGGTAAAGCTGACAGAATAGGAGGAAATTTTAGGATGGGAGTAGTACAACCTCGTTCCCAGGGTCTCTCTTCTCTGCCTCCATTGTCGTTGAGAAAAAGACCATGGTTCACGCTGGTCACGTGGCACTCGTGGCACTCGTCGCAAACTATTAGCATTCTTTGTTGATCTGGACCTTCACACAGGAGAATGACACGAGTATATTTTCTGTGGTGTCTGATCGGTTTGACCACAACTTTTTGCCTTTCATGTCGAATTCCATACGTGTAGTACATAAAATACTGCGGTCAAACGTTTTGTCGATGGTCATCTGACCACAAAATCAGTCGTGTGCTGATTCCCTTCTTTGCAATGTTAACAAAGCCTACATTGCCACCCATCCCCTAACACACATTTGGTGAACCTTCCCGTGACCAGCGTGAACCAGGGTATTTCCCCAACGACAATGGAGGCAGAGAAGAGAGACCAAGGGAAGGAGATTGGGGAGTACTACAGTGTTAGTGGATCAAGTAGGTTCTTACATGAAAAAAATTGCTTAGTAATACCATTTGCAAATGATTTCTCTGGAAATGACAAAGGTAGAGTCCATCTCATTACACTCCAGTGCCACTTTGAGTAGATCATGAGATTTAAAGTGGCTGTGATTAGAATCCACAACCTCCCCCTCCACAGGTGGAAAACAGTGAGGATTGGACCAAGGGTTCCCTGCTTGGTGTTGACATCTTAGGCCAGACCCCAACCTGGAAAAACTGAGGCATTTCTAAACCACGAGACAGCGATTACAAACAAAACACCAAAACAGCTATTTTTTCTGACTTTTTTTTCTCAAACACCAAAACTCACAAGGAAACAAATGCAGCACATGTTGGTCCTGTTGAGAATTTTGTGGCATCTGCAAAGGGGGTAGGTTTGGTGTCCAATTGTAGGTGTCTCTATGCACAATCTGGGTACAAATTTAAGTCTTGTTTTGGTTTTTCATTTTGCTGTTTTGTAGTTTAGTAATGCCCAAAAAAATGTGAGTTCTTAACAGTCCCTAAAAGTTTTTTGTAAAAGAGTTGTGAGATCGGGCCTAGAGTTTATCATCCTTGTTGGATCATATTAATGTGATTGTCCTTCTAGTCACCCTTCAACAATATTAGACTCAGTCCGATGCTGTAAATCAACTGAGCCATCTCGTTAGTACTGTGTGAAGGTGATATCATTATTGCCAGTACAGGTGAAACGAATAAAAAGCCCTTGGTGGGGGGGGGGGGGGACTTCGCATATGAAAAGTGGGGATGCTTGTCGTCTGAAATTTTGAATTAAACCCTTACAGGAGACCAATCAGGGCTTTGCCCAGGATATTTTGACCCCTAAAAGAGACCATATTTAAGACATATTAAAGCGATATTGTATATTTCTTTGCTTGAAACCCTAAACAACACCTTTACAGCTACATAATTATGGGCTACATAATAATGATGGCACTTTCCCCAGAACACCCTAAGTGAGACCAAAATCTGAGATTTACACCCCTAAGCAAGACGACGAGCATCCCCACCCCTTTCATATGGAACACCCCCCTCCCCCCCTTCCCCCAAAGCTCAAGCCTGTCAAGCAGTTAAAAATTGAAAGAGTTCATTATTATTCAGGTATCAGCACAAGGAAAACCAGGTCTTCCAAGATGGCTGTCATTTGATTCAGCTAAAAACCAACTTCATGGAGTGGCACAATGGCGTGACAAAGGGAAAGTTGACATTAAAATCCATTCAGTGAAAAGAAATGATAAAGCTGTTTTTACAATTTTTATCCAAGATTTACATACCGTGTTGAACAATCAATCCTTGTTCTCAAATGAAACCAAAGTGCCCGATTTCACAGAACCAAAGTGTGTCAATGGA
Source organism: Montipora capricornis (assembly GCF_036669925.1). Lineage (NCBI taxonomy): Eukaryota > Metazoa > Cnidaria > Anthozoa > Scleractinia > Acroporidae > Montipora > Montipora capricornis. The sequence continues at coordinate 64,060,116 of NC_090892.1, read as the reverse complement.
TTGCCTGTTGCTGTAGCAACCGTTTTGTTTGACCTTAACATGGAGACATTTTCTGGATCTTGGAGAGAAAATCTCATGAGCAAATTGTCTGATTTTGTCAACGTCAACATAAACAACCTTCACATGGCAGTGGGCAGAGGACATAACACAGCATTCGGTTTGAAGGATGCAACAGTGGTCACTGCAGGACCTGGAAATGTTGCAGACTCAAAACAACCTGGAATTGCAATTTCCTGGCAAATCGGTTGTGGTGTCGATGTTTCAGGTAAACAAGGCATTAAAGCTTTTTGAGATGAAAATTTTCCATCTCGGCCATTTCATTTCAATGATTTCATTCCTAGCAGCATAGCAGGATTTCCTGGTTTTGCATTGTGCAACCCTTCTCCGCATAATTTCTTGTGTCATTGCCATGCACATTAGCTCGCACACATTGATAAAATGACAGATTTTCATTCACGCCAAGCTTATTACGTCAAGGAATGGCCATTTTCTCCTGAACGAGTATAGTGACACCATTTTTTATTTCATGTTTTTGCTGAGAATTATGGTGTCTTCAAAAATCAGCAAAAATCTATAGCCAGTTGTTTTGGCAATTTCATAAAATTGTACAAGTCGAACTGCCCACAATCAAGTTAAATCTATTTTGGAGTGTTAAGTACTCACAAGGGCATTCAAATACATTTTTCAGGTATAGGTAGGTGAATTAACCATAGAAAGACACCAGGCTCTTTGTTATATCAGGATTACATTTGTAAAATCGAGCTAAATTTGTCCAACATTGGGAATGCGTGGCAATTGTCAAAGTGGCTTAAATAGCTGTATACGTCAGCGTCGTACCATGGTAACGAGAACGGTGACCCCCCCCCCCCCCCTTTCTTAATTACATTTTTATCATCTGCTTGACATGTTACAACAGTGTGCAAAGTTTTATCAGAAAGCTATGACAAGTCCTATTTGCATGGAATCTCGCTAAGGTGGCTTAAATACTACAGTTTTCCAAAGAAAAAGATCAAGATTTTAAAATATGTGAAATTAAAGCCACAGGATGTGTCATCTTCAGTGTTAGTCACCGCAATTGATGTAAAATGCAATTTTACCAAAGAAATAAATGCAAATCAGGGGAAAATGGTAAGTATAGTGACCGAGCTCCTGAACGGGGGACTGGAAACTAGACATTTCAAAGGTCTTTTTCCCAAACCTAGCAGTACGACCAGGGCTAAAATTTTGGGAATTAGTAAACAATATAACGATGAAACCATCAACATTTTTAAAAAGATCTATCAGACAGTTTTTCAGTTATTATCAAAATAGACAAAAAAAATCAACGTATTTGCCATTTGCCAAGGAAATCATGAAATTTTAATGTGGGGTCGTACATCTCGTTTCCAAGAAAAAGGCCGTTGAAGTGTCTAGTTTCCAGTCCTCCATCCAGGAGCTCGGTCACTATATTCAGCATTTCCCCATGATTTGCATTTATTTGTAAGGTAAAATCACATTTTACAACAATTGCAGTGACTAACACTTTGGAAGAGACATCCTGTTCCTTTAATTTCACAGATTTCAAAATCTTGATGTTTCTCTTTAAAAAACTGTAGTAAGCCACCTTAATGGCCTAGCTCCCAAGAGTCTCCTTAGTCCCTTAGCTGAGTGGTAGACCATTGGAACTAGTTATCAGAAGGTCGCAGGTTTGACTCCTTCAAAGAAGCACTTTCTTTACGAGTTACCATTGAAAAAAAGATCATCTCTTGAAGAGTCTTTTAACACATTTACTCCTGGGACTGAGAGTTAACAGATTCTACTCTGTCTAACACTATGTGATTTTACTCCCCAACTGGGGACGTTCTAGGGCAAATATGCTTTCCGTGTACCTATGATGAGTAAATAAAACCATTAAAAATGGGGGGTCACCGTGCTCGTTTCTTCGCAACACGAAGATAAATAAATGGTAAAAGGGGCAATTTCAGCTTCAAAATGATCATTTTTTGCGAAAGGACTGGGGCGAGTTCCAAAACAACACCTTCTTAACCGAGAAGAGCTATCATGATTGCACTTCAAAGCTCTTGAACATCAAAAGCGGCCAATGTTGCCTCTCTTCAGATGGCCGGCGTGAAATGCTGCCATATCCGAAGTTGCAATGTTATGCGCAGTATGAGATGCGCGCTGCAAAACAAGGGAATCACCTTAAATTATTTGTAAGAATTAGCTTGGGATGCAAATATGGCCATGATCATTTTTTTTTGCCTGATATGACAAAAATATGGTCCTAAGGATAAAAATTTTAAATATGGAAATCAAGGATTCTGTTGGCCTCAGAAACTAGAATTATCTTTACTGTAGAGGAATAATTGATGGAAATGGCAAAAAAGAATGGGAATACAGTAAACACCCGCATATAAGAACAAGTGGATTAAGAACATCAGGCTGAAATTTGGTCAATAAAGCACCATATAAATAAGAACAAATTCAGGCTGATAAATAAAACATGTTCTTAATATAAAGGGAAAGGATATTGGGATAAGGAAACAATTCAGTACAGTAATTGATTTTATCAAAGGAGTTGATAAAGGTTGAATAACCACCGTGAAAGATTTGGAAAGCTGAGGTTTCAAGCATTAGCCCTTCGTCGGAGCAAAGGGCTAGCGCTCGAAATGGGTTACCGCTCGAATTGTCAGCTTTCCAAATCTTTCATGGTGGTTATTCGACCTTTATCAACTCCTTTGATAAAATGAATTTCGGTTTCAATCTCCCACCGACACAGTACCACAGTTTCTTTAGAGACTAAAATTTTGAATTCAGTACAGTAACTTAAATCAAAGTATTCTGGTGTTCAGGAGCATTACAAACTATAAAATCTATTACAAAACAGCATTGTATGTTAATTAAACCTCCAGTAATATAGATGCAGTCTGTAAAATGTATTTGTTTTCTTTTTCATCAGGAATCCAAGTTGCTTCTTTGATGAAATCCAGTTCCGAGAGAGGATCCTTCAAGCATGCTCTGGATGCACCAGTTACTGGTTGGCATATTGTGACTGGCCATCCCAAAAGTCATCGGCAAAGAGTACGCAGACAGATAAACTTGAGCCCAACTCCTATCGCAACACAAATGTTAGGAAGTGTAGTTCATCAAGTGATCTATGTGACTGCCACCCAGACATACACCATGTCCCCACCTCCTCCAACACTCGGAAGTGTGACTGTGACGGTGTCGGCTGTTGTGACGCCAACTGTCTACTCCGTCAACCATGCACCTGAAGTTCGGAAACCCCTTGGCCCCTTAACTGTGTATCTAGGAAAGGCGCTACGATACACCATTCCTGCAGATACAATTTGGGACCAAGAAGATGGCTCCACTAGGAATTTAAGACTAGAAATGAGGACAGGAAATGGTGAGGAACTTTCAGCATCATCATGGATAAAGTTTAACTCTTCAACGCAAGAGATCTATGGCATGCCTTTGGAGGAAGGCTCTAGAAGTCACTCATTTCTTCTCATTGCAACTGATAGTGGAGGAAGGTCTCTTCGTTTTTCATTCACTGTGCAAGTTTCAGAAGTTCAAAGTGTCACATTCAATCACAAATTTACAATAGTCACGCACTACAACAAATTGTTGACGAATGATGTCGGCATCCAGTTGAATCTGATGAGTCCTTCGTTTTCTCGTGCCAAGGCCCCGCCGACTAAGAGAAACGAAAAGGGCGATGGAGACGAGAATGTCTCGAGCTCTGGAAATTGAAAACATAGGCCATTTCAGAAACGTGAGAGGACTGGGACGAGTTTCTCATACTTGCTTGGATTGAAAATCTAAACTCTTCAACTGAAATGTTACCAAATGAAAAGCTATCCAGCCAAGTTTGAGAGTTTTCTACGGAAAATTGGCCAAATGGGAGACTTGCAAACGTTGCAAAATCCCATACAAACCCTTATAATTTTGTGGCCTGTCTACCCATTCCATACAAACTCTCTATTTTAGGTGATATTTGAAGATATATTATTTCACCATTTTCCTCCTCTAAATACATCTATTCTTGGTAAAGACTCTCAAACTTGGTTGATCTTTCATTTGAATGTCTTAGTTTTTTCAACAAACGGAAAACAACCAAACTCGTCCCAGTCCTCTCACGTTTCTGAAATGGCCTATGGCAATAGATCATCTCTTGAAGAGTCTTTTAACACATTTACTCCTGGGACTGAGAGTTAACAGATTCTACTCTGTCTAACACAGAGCAAATATGCTTTCCGTGTACCTATGATGAGTAAATAAAACCATTAAAAATGGGGTGACCGTGCTCGTTTCTTCGCAACACGAAGATAAATAAATGGTAAAAGGGGCAATTTCAGCTTCAAAATGATCATTTTTTGCGAAAGGACTGGGGCGAGTTTCAAAACAACACCTTCTTAACCGAGAAGAGCTATCATGATTGCACTTCAATGCTCTTGAACATCAAAAGCGGCAAATGTTGCCTCTCTTCAGATGGCCGGCGTGAAATGCTGCCATATCCGAAGTTGCAATGTTATGCGCAGTATGAGATGCGCGCTGCAAAACAAGGGAATCACCTTAAATTATTTGTAAGAATTAGCTTGGGATGCAAATATGGCCATGATCATTTTTTTTGCCTGATATGACAAAAATATGGCAAATGGCAATAGGCCATTTCAGAAACGTGAGAGGACTGGGACGAGTTTGGTTGTTTTCCGTTTGTTTAAAAAACTAAGACATTCAAATGAAAGATCAACCAAGTTTGAGAGTCTTTACCAAGAATAGATGTATTTAGAGGAGGAAAATGAATTCACTAGTGTAAGGTCCGCTGTGTTGACATTTTGTGTAAATTTTAAATCAAGTTGCGCGTGTGACCCGTTAGAAATATTTTTTCACAAAATGTTCCCGAATCGTCAAGTATCACCACAGAAGAAAAGAACATCATTCTAAAAGCTTATTTTACGCAAAAGGTAGGTTCTGGAGGTAATTTTGAGAGTGGAAATCAAGTTTACAGCAGACGACAAATACAAACTGACGAGCCATGGTATATTTAATTAAGTTAACACAACAGAAAGACGCGTACCTTATTTTGACACGAAAATGCTTTACTATTGCCATAAAAACTATCCAGTTAAGTTCGCATATTACACAACATGATGAATTCATAAAGGCCACCTTTTCCAGCGAAATGTTTTTTGAAACAAATAACATATTTGCTATAAGAGGCAAAAAACCCTTCCTATTTCATTACGTGCGTGGAGACAAGAAACTCAATCGTGTCAAATTACACTCCGTGTCAAAAACGCAACTAAATAAATGTCCCACGAGTGTTCAGCATCAAACCCTTAACTGAAAAACCCTTTACTTGAATTATCAAGCAAAAAATAAGCAACAAGCTTTCTTTCAAATAATTTTTGACTAACAAGAATTTGTGAAATTTCCAATTGTTACCAGAAAACTGTGCATAATTGAGTACAAACAACAGATCACAGATCCAAGTCTTTGTCATTGTTAAACCCATATGTTACTAGAGAATTTTCCATTTGATTTCAGTGTTGCACAAAACACCACACTTGTACAATATTAGAACTACAGCTCACTTTGATTACGGCTCGAAGGGCGACAGATTGTTGTCGCAGTCGATTACTCGTCCTTTTAAGATTCCAGATTTTCTTTTTCAGCACCTGTTTTGTTTAGTATCCAATTGACTTTCCATTATTGAGCTCCATAAGGGTATATTTTGTTTAAAGATCCACTAAAACGCCATTCGCGTAACACTAATTAATTCTACTGTGTCCACCAGAGAAATCTACGCATTTCCCACTACCCTCTCGATCCTAAGAAGAAGGCAGAAGGCTCTATGCACAAGGACACCACTTAGCAGGGGAGTGACAGGCAAGACTTTTACCGACATGGAAAAAAAAAAAATTAAAAAAACCAACTCAGATTTCGACTGGGTTTGCCATACTGGCAACCCAGTAATAACAAACCATACAAAAACGTTTGAGGACGTCGCTCAGTTTATTACTGAGTGTTCTGTATGATGGGCTAATGTTCAAGGTTCAATTCTTGGCCCCCTATTTTTCATCATATATTTTTCATCATATACGTCATCATATTTTTCATCATATTTTTCATCATATACGTCAATGACCTTTGTGATGCTTCTCGCCTAGAATCCATTTTATTTGCCGATGACACCAACTTATTTATTTCTGAAAGGGACCCGGTTACTTTGAACAATATCTTAAACAATGAACTCAATAAGCTCTCAGCCTGGTTTGCTGCAAATAAACTTTCCCTTAATATATCCAAAACTAAGTTCATGGTGTTAAGACCTTGACAAAAAAGACTGCTATGATTTTGACATTCCCATTAATGGGGAAGCTTTAACCCAAGTCTCAGAGACCCTCTTCCTTGGTGTTATACTGAATGATTGTCTTTCCCATATATCGCTTGTTGCGCATAAAATATCTAAATCTATTGGCATAATTTATAGATCCAGTTATTTCCTTTCTAAAACCTCGTTACATACTTTATATAATTCTATGGTTCTTCCGTATCTTTATTATTGTAATTTAGTTTGGGGATCCACTTACAAAAGTAACCTGAAAAGGTTAACAATATTACAAAAACGGGCGATACGGATAGTAAGCAGGTCCGGTTGTGATGCTCACACAGATCCAATTTTTAAAGAATTTAAATTTCTCAAAATAACCAGTATCTACTTGTTACAACTAGGAAAATTTATGTACTCTTTTAGTACTGGTAATCTCCCTCCTAAATTTGACTCTTTTTTCTCTGTTAATAATTATTATAGTATTCATAGTTACAACACTAGCCTGCGCGCGCAGACGTATTTCCGGTTGTCGCTTCTCTCCCGCCCGAAAACTACTACTAGTAGTTTACTAGTTACTACTAGTTACTTTTCGGGCGGAGAGAAGCGACAACCGGAAATACGTCTGCGAGCGCAGGCTATTACAACACAAGACACGCTTCCTTTTTTCGGCTACCTCTTTGCAGGACTAACATAAGACAGTTTTCTATCTCTTTTCAAGGCCCTAAATTTTTCAATACCCTTAGTTATGAAATTAAAAATACCCCAACTCTACTGTCCTTTAAATACAAGCTGAAAGAGTTTTTAATCAACAGCTATTAATTCCTTCCTAGTCTTCGTTCCTACTCCTGTGTTACACCTAACTGAACGTCTTGCTCCGTTATATTTGTGTTATTTAATTATTTTGGGAGGAAACCTAACCTCGTATAAGCCTTCTGGTTTCTTTTAGGTTTCGTCGCCGTATTTCTTATCTTAACTTTAATTATTAAATGTAAATTTATTGTAAAATGGCAAAATGTAATAAATGTAATAAAATAAACTTGATATTTCTGTGTGGATTCGATACAGCCTATTAAATAAATACCAACTTTATTCATTTAATTCAATGAAAGGGAAGAATACCAGAAGTTTTCCCTATCGAGGGTATCCGCCCGCAGCCGGATGTAATAACCCTTTTCACTGTTAGTTTTTCTCATTTGCATTACAATGTAGTCTAACGTGGTTGCGAGGCAATTTCGGGTTAAAACTACAAAATATGTGAGGCAATGCTAGTTACATTGTAATGCAAATGAGAAAAACTAACCGTGAAAAGGGCTATTGACTGAAAGTCGATTTTGATGAGGGACGAAAACCGGAGAACAACCCTCGCAGTGAGATTGAGATCGACTGATACTCAGCCCACATCCGACCCGAGGCCAGGGTTGAACCCGTATCACGAAAGGTGGGAGGCGGGCTTGAATACCGCTAAACCACCCTGACTCCCCAAAAACATCGGTAATAATATTATCGGTTATTCACAACGTACTCGTCCTTGGAGTTTTACTAAGGCCTAATATAATTATTTAACTCCTGTTGATTTTATCGAAACTTGTCTAGCACACCGTATATAGTTTGAGACCTCTCTGTGTTTACTCTGCTGGCTACTTGTCAGAGATTCAATATGCAACGCGACTGTCTATGAACGGATTGATATGGGATTATATTATGTTGGTCTCTAAAAGAAAAAAAAACGATGCTTAAAACATTGGTTGCCAAAAGACAATTATTGTATCGAATACGGGGAGTATTTCGGAGTAATATTTCTCTCGGCATTCAGTCTTGTATTGCGTGACTGGAGAGAAAGGATGAACAAAAAAAACTCAAATATTACCAATTTTGAGGAAATAAATATGGTAATGATATTCGTCTTCCTTGAGGCTCTCATTAAACAAATCGCGAACTTGTTCAAAAAACTGGTTTGGTTTAATTTGATACCACAAAAAGGAGCAACGAGGACAAAAGTTTCAAGTTAAGCTTTTTGGAGAGGACCGAGAGCTTGAATCGAGAAGGTGAGTCAGACCTACTGAAAGTTACATTACGTACTTCCCTTTCAATTAGACATTGAAAGAAATTATTTGGTGAGAACGGTAAACGCTGTACTACTGAATTTTAGACTTCGTACATTAACAACTCTGTAAATTATACTCCTTGAAAAAACATCTAACGAGGCTTTCCAGGCTTTATGGATTGAAATCGATTTCCTACATAGTAAAAACATTATTTTTGGGGTAATGTATCGGCAATATAATTCCCCAGAACAATTTCGAACTTACTTTTGATTTCACCCGAGAAACACTGAGTTCCTTGGAGAAACCAAAATATATCATGGGCAATTTCAACATTGATCTCCTCAAGTCGGAAAGTAATGATTATTCCCATAACGTCCTAATATCCATGCAAAGTTACTCATTTCTTCCGGTATTTGTTAAGCCTTCAAGAGTTTATAACAATTCCGCCACACTCATTGCTATTATTCGGGTAAATAGACTTGACAGCAAACTCTCCAGTGGCAACATTGCGTCAGATATTAGCGCCCACTTCTCTCAATTCTGCTTCATTCACTCTCTCTAAAACTCGTTATCAGGGTATTAGAACCCGCGATTGACTCAAAATGCTCAGAAGAAAACTCTTTCAGAGATATCTCCCAAATCGATTGTGGAGGCCGTGCTGCAAATGACTCTGTTGACAAGTTGTTTTCCTCGTTTTGCATTAAATTTAATTAAAATGCTCCTCTAAAAACCGTTTCCAAACGCAAGGCCAAGCAACTTTCTAAACCATGTATATCTTGGGGTTTACGTAAATCCATAAAGACAAAAAAATGTTTTTTTTTCATCCCGGCGATCCGGCGAAATTTAGGCTGTACAGGAACAAACTTTCCAGTCTTACCTGCCTCAGAAAAAAGCTTTATTACTAAGCATATTAGCAGTAATACCAACATCAATTAACTTTTGGTTGAAAAAGTTAATTGATGTTGGTATTACAACTGTTCGGAACCTCCTCAACTCACATGGCAATTTTAAACAGCTTTTTTACCTACAACATGCACACCTCTCACCTATTGATCATTATTTCCTTTTTAGTCTCTTTTGTGCCATCCCGGAGGAATGGCGTAGATTGTTAAAGACAAATGAAAATGCAGCTCTTTTACACGATTGTTATGTAGATTTCGATAGTTTTTCACAACACCTTGGAGGGGAAAAGCTTGATGTTGCAAAGATTCAAGCGAAACTATTGTATGAAACGTTTTCTAAAATCTCTTCAAACCCTACCTCTATGAAAAAATAGAACGAAATGTTCAACACAAAGACATTTGAACTAGACTGGGAAAGAATATTTTCTTTGCCTTTTAAAATAACGTTGAATACAAAGTTAAGAGAATTCCAATATAAAGTTCTTCATAGAATTTGTTATACAAACGTTATGCTCTTCAAATTTGGTTTAGCCGATTCCCCTTTATGTTATTTCTGTCATAAAGAACTGGAGACATTGGAACACTTCTTTTTTCACTGTAGTAAGGTTAGCACCTTTTGGAATGAGCTAAACATTCTCCTCAAATCGCAAAAGTTAATCTCTAAAAACTTCCATATCAAAGATATTTTATTTGGGCTTTTTTCTGCGGATAATGTTGATGACAATATTCTAGTTAACTACATTATACTTGAGAGCAAATACCTTATTTTTCGCTCGAAATGAAGCCAAACGTTTCCCACTATTGCCCTGTTAATATCAAAATGCAAAACAATTAACGCACCAGATCGAACGTTTCATTGCGAGGAAAAATAACAAACTCCACTTTCATAATAAAAAATGGCATCAAATTTTACTCATAGTGGAGCATGAGCTATCACCTCCAACTAGTCCCAACTTAAACTAATACTGTAGTATTGTAGTATGTTTAAATGTGCATAGTGCGTATAGCTTTGATGTGTAGTGTAGTTCGGATGTTCTGTGTTTATCATAGATAGGTAGCGTAGTTTCGATATATAGCTCCGAAGTATAGTTTAAAATTTACATGTAAACTAATAAATGTGGATATATTAAAAAATATAAATATAAATATTTTAGCAGTAACCTAAATAAAATGAAAAAGACGTGGGAAGGTATTAATACTTTGATTAATAGAAAGAGGCACACAAGGACTGTAACAACTGTTCAATTTCCTAACGATCAGAGAATAATCAATCAGAAATAGCAAATACATTGAACCATCACTTCGCGTTCGTCGGACTAAAGCCTTTAAAGACTATCTTGGGAATTCAAACTACCCCAATTCTTTCTACTTGATGCTGTCACTTCTGAAATTGAAATGGAAATTTGATAACAATATCAAGTCAAAGCATATGGGTTATACTCCTTTCCAGTTTGTCTTCCTCAAGTCCGCACGCCATGTCATATCTTCCGTCTTAGCTGAACTAATCAATAAATCTATTTTGTGTGGCACGTATCCTCGCCAATTAATGCACGCTAAACTGATCCAAGCAATCATCGTCCGATATCGTTATTTACTGTTTTTAACCGAATATTCGAAAGATCAATGTATAAACGTCTTGAATCCTTCATAGATGATACTGTATGTTTTTCAAGTCACAATATGGTTTTAGAAACAATTTTTGGACTCAGCATGCAATTCTAGATATTCTGAAGAAAATTCTAACTAATATGGTGTGACGTGCGGGGTCCGGATGGCCCAGGAATAGAACTGTATGTTTTTCAAGTCACAATATGGTTTTAGAAACAATTTTTGGACTCAGCATGCAATTCTAGATATTCTGAACAAAATGCTAACTAACATGGTGTGACGTGGGTCCGGATGGCCCAGGAATAGAAACACAATGATGATGAAACACAAAAAAACTACACCCAAACCCCTTCCCACAATCGCACAACAAACAACCATAAATTTTAAGAAAACGCTTACGACTTTAAATCTAAGATGTAATTTAACTGCAAGTATAAGAGTTACTAAAGCTACTTACTCAAAATTGTCTAATCTTACTGCTATTACAAAAGGCCTTAAAACTAAAATTGGTAAACAAGTTGAGCTAAACGTTCGGTTCTACACAGTTCCTCTCAAATTACCACTGTTCCTTGACAATTTCATCTACACGTTTGCATTAATTCTTCCCGTTGCTTTTACTTTTTCTCAGCTCTTCCTTTCGGTCGACGCTTCTGCTTCCCCTGCTGCTGCGGACAAATGCCTGGGTTTTGTCTTTGATTCAAACAGCTCCCAGTAATGACTCTTAGCGGTGTTCTCTTTTCACTCTTCTTTCTCTCTTTCTTTGCCTTTTCCGTCAACCAACTGTTCGCCACCACACCCCTACAGCACGTTACTTACACTTATATCTTTACATAATAATTAATTCTACAATTAACACTTACTGACAAACTTATTGTTTAAACACGACACTTACAATCCTACAGTTTAATAGTATGTCAACAATGGAGACTTTTACGAACGAATAAACTTACAAACTATTTTCTAAGGTACTAATTACGGTTGACTACGATACGAAATTAACACTAAATAATTAACACGAACGGAATGAACTATGCAACTGACGAAACAAAGAACAACAGCGAAACAAAAAGGAATTTTATCCTATGAGTAAAAAGCTGCACTCCATAACCTGAACTTATCGCGAATTCATCACCTCGCAATGAAAGAGCTTCCGTGCCAATAAGCCCGCAATACCAAGTGGAGATCTAACTGTTGTTCTCTTCCTCTTATAGCCAATCTGATTTACTAAAACCGCTGACCAATTACAAACGATGTTACACCTGTTCGTTTTATTTCTCATTCCGGGGTTCTTCAACAGTACAGGTAACGATATTAATTGATTTTACTCGATGTGTAGGGTCAAATGTATCGATGCTTAAACGCAGCCCTCAAGGTTAGCCACTAGATGCATTTTGCGCATTTCCGACTTCACGTTGAAGAACAATTTAGTTTATTATATTTGAATTGTTAGGATATAAATTAAAGACAGGCTTTTCAACCCGACTTATACTATGTCTAGGGACGAACCCCAAAATGATTAATTGCATATAGCACGTCTTCCATTTGCGAAAGTCACCAAGAGTGTCTTCCAAGGGCGTTTCAGTAAGAGTTAAATTAAGCACAATAGTATCCGCCCAAGAACATTAAAAAAATAAGTAAGGCAAATGCAACAGAATACTGGCACACACCTACATTCCTCCTTTGCCCAAACATTTTCAAAATAAAATCACGTGACTACTGTATGCGAACCGAATATCTTGATTTCCATCTGCAGAGGGGACTCTTCGGCGAGTTTGCGAACATAGTGGGGGACACCTGACAATTAACTGTGGCTCACAAGAGATCGATATTGTGAGAGCTTTCTATGGGCGTACTAGCAGTATATTCTGTCGGGGATATGGTCCTATCAGAACCAACAACTGCCAATCCGTTACATCAATGATGGTGGTTATACATCAATGCCAAGGCCAGCAAACCTGTACTCTCATCCCTACCAATGCTGCCTTTGGGGACCCCTGTGTTGGCACTGCGAAATATCTAGAGGTGGGTCAACCGGCCCAGTGGCTTAAGGTGGCTGGAACCAGTTTCACTACTTTCAAGGACCTTTTTATTAGAAGGGTTGTCACTACTAAACTGTATCACGTAAAAGAAATGTTATGGTACCATATCAAACGCCAATTGTTACTTAACAAAATGCGCTCACTATTTTGACGTAATAGGTTACCATGGCAACATGAAAGCTCTCCAAAAACACCCTATATTTCGTCTTTACTTGCTTATATCTTAAAAATGAACTCGGTGACCCCCATTTTTTATTGTAGAATAGTAATTAGCAATTTGACATAGGACTATCTGCAAAGTTAAAAAAAATTCTTGGGAGCCGATTAAGAGCTACCTTAGATTTTCGAAAAATTAAGGTAGCTCTGAATTGGTTCCCAAGAATTTTTTTCAACTTTGCAGATAGTTCTATCTCAAGATGCTAATTACTATTCTACAATAAAAAATGGGGGTCACCGAGTTCATTTTTAAGATATAAGCAAGTAAAGACGAAATATAGGGTGTTTTTGAAGACCTTTCATGTTGCCATGGTAACCCATTACGTCAAAATTGTGAGTGCATTTTGTTAAGCAATAATTGGTGTTTGACGTGGTACCATAACATTGCTGTTACGTGATACAGTATAGTAGTTATAACCCATCTAACAAGAAGGTCTCTAAAAGTGGTGAAACTGGTTCCAGCCACCTTAATAATCAAGGAAGAAGTGTGGTTTGATTATGATGAAAAAACTGACAGGAGAAGGCTAATTCAATTGAAAGAGTAACATGCATCAAAATGATCACCAAATGAGACTGGCACGAAGTATTTGAAGGGGTAATTTGTAGAGGAAACCAGTTGGCTTGGGGTGATGGAAATCAGCGTTCAAATGAGGGAAATTTGCTATGGGTTTCCGTCGTTCTAATGAAAATTCATTTTCCAAATTTGAATTAGACGCGAAAACTAGCTGAGTGAAGCTCTACAGCTAAAACAAATTCACGTGTTCCATTCGATCTGTGTAAGCTTTTCATTTGCTTTGGCTCTATATTGTCTTAAGTCTTGTTCCGGTGTTTTATCAGTGCGATTTGAACATGATATGAAGAACTTTTTTGGTGTCATATTGAGTTTTCAGAGGTCAAGAAGTGCGACTGAACAATTGAAAAAAAAAATAATATATGCCTTGCCCCCACATCTCAGACGCAAGTGCCCAGTTTCCATTAGTATAAAGGTCACCTGAAGACAACCTGGAGGACTGTCAGGGTCACATGTTTTAAGCTATTACTTTAGCCTTTCAAGCTGGTTTTACGTTCAAGCCCAGGTAACTTTGCAACGGGAAATTTATTCTATATTAATCTTCAGAACTAAAATATTAGTCTTATCACGTCCTTTCAAACTCTTAATAACTGAAATCCTGCAAAGATAATGGTGAAATTCTTCCATATGATGGTGTATTTTAAATAAATAAATAAATAAATTAATTAGGCAATCAGTGTATTTATTTATTTATTATTTATTTCCATAATCTTGTCTCACATGTATAGATATCTTACAAGTGTGTGCCTAGAACAGGACTGTATGGAAGGTTATTACAGATTTGTGAACACAGTTCGGTTGCAATCCATTGCCGTGGCCACAAGACGATCAACATCATGTCAGCAAACTATGGCCTTCTGATTGGTAGCCGTGGTTGTGGAGGTCCTATAATAGCCACAAACTGCGCGACTTTAGGCCGGGCCCTTTATAGAGTGCGACGGAACTGCCAGGGATCATCTAGCTGCGTCTTGCAAGCTAGCAACTCGATATTTGGTGATCCTTGCGTCGGAACAATGAAATATCTGGAGGTAAGTTCAAAGCTTTAAAACGTTCATTTTGCATAGGCTTGATTGCGAAGATCAAAATTGGAAAAAACGCAAACTGCTAAGAAAAAGATTCTATTTAGGGTACTCATTATTTTCATTCCACAGACTCAAAACTTAGAACCACCTTGTAACGCAAAATAAACAGGTCCATGGGAAAGTACTGCTCAATAGTTTTCATTTGACTTGTTACACTTGAGAATTTTTCTCACAAAACGTTGAAACCACAGACTCAAAGTTACGTACACAGTTCTGTAGGCCACTGAAAAGAAATTAATGTTCAGCTTTGACTTCATAAATGGTCAAAGTTTGATTAGAATTTCATCCACATACCAGACAGTTAAACAACAAAGCCTGAGTCAAACGTATGGGTCAGGGACCTTTCCCTCGTAATCCTGGAATCAATATAACAATCGTTTGAGGAGGCTCGAAATAGTTTCTCTTTTTTCAAACAAATAAAAATATTCTGTCCTTAGATACAGTTAGGGTAATCATATCATGACGAAATTTGGCCAGGGTATTAAGTACCTATCGCAGATTTCTCACATTATATTTTCCTCCAAAATAACGTTACCATGGCAACGATATTAGGCATTTCTTTGAGCCTTAAAATCAACATATGTGACCATTTTTGAAGAAACGGGACGGTGAAATTTTCCCATTCAGCTTTACCAGATAATGTTAGAAATACTCCCTAAAATATTTAAAATTCAACAAAATCTGTAGGTCAGTTTTTCCGAAAAATAAGTTTTTTTGAAATGTGGCTCTAATTTTTTTTTTCACCTACAGAATTTTTTTTTAATTTGAAAGACAAGCAGCTTAAATTAATCGATCTAAGCTAACAGGCAAAAAATGAAAAAAATTCACCGTCTGGAAGCAGAGATATAAACGAGTAAAGTTGCAGAATCAGGAAAAATTAGGGGGTTACAAGATCAGCATTTACGCATGCGTCACCCACTCATTCGAGTCCGCGCGCGAGTGGAGCTACAGGCCAACACAAACGGATTTAAGTGACTATTAAACCGTTTGTGTAGAATTTTCGTAGTTTTCGTGAATAGGAGATGTCTATGTATATTTCATATGTATAGGAAAAAGGAGAAAGGTGAGCGAAATTAGCGGTATTTGTTTATTTCTGGTGACCCATTTGAATCACGAGCTGACGCGAGCAGCTTACGAATTGCGTGTGTGGCTTACGCGCGCGCGCGCGCGCTCAGCTGAAAACCCTTTCGAGCATCCTTAATTTAACCGCAATCTCGTTCCCAGAGTCATCGTTCCCTTGACCCGCCGTCGGGAAAGAGACTCTTGTCAAATAAAAAAAGGCCATGTTTGATGCGGCTGTTGAAAAACGATCTCATCACCCGCCATTTTTTTAATTCTATACTCAAAATCGTTCATGATTTTTTTTTGGATTTTTATCTATACGAAGTTGAAGATGATCTAGAAATAGATCTGTTTACAACTTACCAGTTCCGTAAAGTTTTTGCAGTTATTCAACCAAAATCAGAAAACTCTGGTTCCGGTTTTGGATTATTCCAGAGCCTCGCGCGCCTGTTCCGCTGGACAACGGTAACAGAGACTCCGGGAACGAGATTGACGTTACCTCTGTTATCTATTAACAGGTGCGTTACAGATGTCAATAAACAAAGGTGTCACATTGGTGTTAT
>NC_090892.1:64021209-64023709 GCF_036669925.1 Montipora capricornis | reverse complement strand
GCTATGTCACGCAAAATGATGTAATGCCATGACACCCAAACTACACAAAACGTAGAGCGAAGCATTGCAGAAACCACTTAAAACTGTTGAACAATATGAACGAAATACAATAAAAAGAAAGAGAAGCATGGATGGACACAAATGGACAAAATTAAAACAGATTGCATTTGGGTAATATTGGAAAAAGTCAGCCCGACGTTTTTCAAGTTTATGGCAAATCAACTAGATAAAGGTCATTTTTGCTGAGAATTACCTTGTTTGTGATGTAATGTTAATATTATCAGTAGAGGAATTCCACATTACCATTTTCGACTTTTAAACTCGTAATTAGAATAACCAAAGATTTCCCCTAAACACCCGAAAATAACATGACATAGCCCCTTTAAGAATATGTTTTATTTATCAGGCTAAACTTGTTCTTATTTATGTGGTGCTTTATTCGCCAAATTTCAGCCTAATGTTCTTAATCCACTTTTTCTTACATGCCGGTGTTTACTGCACCGAACCGCGGATATGACATCAAGTAATGCTATAATCCTCGCAGTTATGGACGCAATTTTAACTAATTGCGATCGTTAGAGTGTCGCACCAGTATCGCGAGGTCAAGGGTTCAAACCCCGTTGAAGTCCTGAAATTTTCAGTCTTCTCAAAGCAGTTGCTAAAATTGCTTCCATAATTGCGAGGATCATAGCATTACTTGATGATTATTTATTGACAGTCCAAGAACTCCGAAACAATTAATTCAATTCTAAAAAAATTGAAAACTATCTCCTGGAACCAAAGATTAGAAAATGTTGATTGATTAGTTTTTCATGCAGAAATAACACCACTTGACTACACAATTAAGCATATTTCGACCGTAATGAGGGAAGGTAGCGGACGGGCAAAGAAAAAGTAAAACGGGGAAAAATTTTTCCTCCTAGTCATACCGTTACGTGGGATATATTTATGCTTTATTTAGATCTACAGCGTTCTTGCAGAGTGAGTTGTCTCTTGCAAAAAATTATTCGAACTACGCATATTCGGGCTTTTTCAAAAACATCCTAAAAGGAACCTCCACCCCAACGCAAACATTTTTCTAACGCAACTTTTGTCTTAGAACGATAGGACGACATCAGACACTACAATTATTCAAGATGGCGGCGTCCAGGAAATTTAAAACAAAAATACGCGATTTTGAAATTCACGTCTTTGTCTTAAAAAAGAACATTTCATAGAAATTCTGAGTTACCGAGGCCAAGAATGGGTTCGCCGGAATATTGACAAGAATTAGATATAGCGTCTTTATGTACACTCAAAACTGAATAGACAGAAAGTTTATTTAAAATTCGATTACAACGCCGTGATTCGATATATATTTCGCTGTTCGAGCTTCTTAAGTCGTCCGCAAGGCGATGTAAAACATGTCAAGTCGTTGATGCAAAAACAAATGAAGTAGGACATATGTCATATATCTAATTCTTGTCGGTAAAAATAAATAAATAACAATGTTCTATGCCCCTTTGGTTAATAGGGGTCAACATGTTTGGTCTCTCAACTAATGGCGTATCAAGTTTACTGCAAAACATTTGTTTGTTTGAACAGACCTTGACGAAAATGATCGAGTGCCCCCAACGAGTTCTAGCTATGAAATGCGCACGATTTCAACCTTATGAATGAGTGACGGAAGGAATTGGCTTACGCCGAAAGAAAGGTGGCCACTTAAGGTCCGGCGTCCGACACTTTTCTTCCTCACTGCTGGTCCGGTCATGAACAGGTATCTGAAGCTGGTTTTGGTACGTAGAAATTGCGGAACAAAAGAAAGTAAACCATTGTTAGCAAGAAAACTAAAAACAAGGCAATATGTCGGTAAAACTAGTTTACTTAGGATGTGCCGTGTCCCGTGTAAATCCTTGTCCAAGAGGAGGCCTGGTAGAGAATGACATTTTCGAGTTGACAGGGTGGGTATAGGTGCGTGAAACTATTTAACCCAACTGATTCGGCTGGAAATAAAAAATTGTCGTTAAAACACGAAATGAATATCATTTTGTGAGTGCCCTTTTTTGAGATGTCACTAAGAACGAAAAAATTACATAAAAGAGGAATTTTCCTAAATTCAAGTGCCACACCTTACCGCTTCCCCCTTTAATTTTAGTGTTGTTTTGTTTTGCTTTTCGAGTGGGCATCATGGCATTCAGGTTTGCAGTACGATCATTTCGAACCTTTCAGAGTGTTTGTAAAAGCAAAGAGCATTTGAAATTTCGGAAGCAGGTTGTTTTCTTTTCGGCACACACACAAGCCGCGGAAGTTATACAAGCGAAATCGTTCGACGAAATCCCAGGTCCAAAAGGGTTGCCAATTATTGGAACGCTTCTTGACTACACTCGTGACCTTGGCGATGGTGTTAGGGGTTATCAACGAATGCATGAAATGCAGCAACAGCGAGTTGAGCTCCATGGTTACGAAAAGCCGCTGTGGGGATGGGGTAAGTGTTGTAAATGAAATGACTGTACCTCATCGG
>NC_090892.1:64001209-64016209 GCF_036669925.1 Montipora capricornis | reverse complement strand
ATCCACTGCAGATCTTAACCGCTCCAACATAATTCGGTTGAAGACTTTATTTGCTATACATAACAAAGTAATACCTCGATAATTATCGCACTCCCTGAGGTTCCCCTTCTTAGGAAGTTTAACTATAAGACCCTCTTTCCACTCAGTGGGTGATTTCTCGTCCTTCCAGATGCTCTTGAATAGTTCATAAAAGACCTCTGTGGTGGTGTTGATGTCTGCTTTGAATACTTCCGCAAGGATGTTGTCGGTACCTCCTGCCTTACCGTCCTTCATCTTCCTAATAGCACTACTAATCTCTCTTCTTGAAGGTATGGCGCAGTTAACTGGGAGTAGATGATCAGCTTCTGGGATATCGGTTCCTCCAACTGGGGGTGGCCTGTTCAGGACCTCTCCAAAATGTTCGACCCATCTATGCAGCTGTTCCTCAGTGGTGGTCAGAATATTTCCTTGTTTGTCCTTGATGGTATGGTTAACATGACCAAATTTCCCAGCTAGCTTTCTGGTGGTATAATACAGGTCTTTCATGTTCCCTTTTGCTGCGGTATCCTCAGCCTCCTTTGCCAAGTTCTCTATATAACATCTCTTGTCCTTTCGAGCACTCTTTCTAGCTTCCTTATGCGCAACATCGTAATCCTTTTGCGCCTGTGCCTTTTCTGCCCGCGTCCGACTGTTGTTAACCCGCTCTTTCTTGCACTTCCTTTCTCTCACTTTCTTTAGGGTATCCATTGAGATCCATTCCTTGTTGCTGGACTGCTGCCTTCCTAAAGTGTCATCACATGTATGAGCGTGTCAATTGTGCCGTCTTCATCTTCTATATCTTCCAGTGCTTGTAACCGGTTCCTAAGGTTGATTTGGAAAGCTTCTACAACAGAAGGATCCCTCAGGTGTGTCACGTTATATTTGGCTCTAGTTTGCTGTTGAGCTTGACACCACTTTAGCTTTAGTTTTAGGGTGGCTACTAGTAGATGATGGTCGCTACCGGCGTCTGCTCCCCGCATAGCCCTGACATCATGTAAAGATCTTCTAAACTGTCGGGCAATGCAAAAATGATCTATCTGGTTCTTGGTGATGTTATCCGGGGAGCGCCACGTGGCTTTGTGGATCCTTTTGTGAGGAAAGATACTCCCACCAATCACCAGGTCATTGTTGGCGCAAAGGTCCGCGAATAGCTCGCCATTTTCGTTCATCTCCCCTAGTCCGTGTTTTCCCATTACAAGCTCATACTCTCTGTAGTCTCCTCCTATCTTGGCGTTGAGATCTCCCATGAGAATGGTAACTTCCTTTCCTCTCTGCCTTGCAATGAGACTCTGCAATGCATTGTAAAACTCCTCCTTGGTTGCTTCTTCGGCTTCAATTGTTGGTGCGTAGCATTGAATAATTCTAACATTAACTTTGCCATGCGATGTCTTGAAAAGGGCAGTAATAAGTCGAGAGTTGATCGGCTCCCAGCTAATAAGCGTCCTGACGGCATGCTTGGAGATCATGAGTGCCACTCCTTCCGTGTGGGGGGCGCTTGGGTCATCATGGCCTGAGTAGAACACCGTTTCTCCTGAGCTGAGTTTGCACTTACCAGATTGTATCCAACGGACTTCGCTGAGACCGAGGATCTCCAGGTTGTAATTCCTCATTTCCTCGGCAATGGACGATGCTTTTCCAGCTTGGTACATGGACCTGACATTCCACGTACCGATTCTGATGGTGTGTCTTGTTGAAAGAAGGCTAATCAGCCGCCGAGGGTCTTTCTGGCTTTGCCTCTGCAGCGTCATTCTCCCGGAAGGGCCTTCTCCTACCAAGACGTCAGTAAATGTGTTTCTATCTGTTGATGTTTCAGTAATCATTGTGTATCCACCTGACAGGTGATTGGCCTACCAAGCTTCACCAGAGCCCTGTTAGCCGGCTTTACCCGTTTCCGCCTCCCACGGCGAGGACGTAGGGTTGGACTTATAGGAGGCCAAAAGAGACTTATACGAGGCTCACAGCTCACAAGTTATTCACAACTGTGTTTAACATTTTCCTTATTCCTGCATGGATTGATAAGTTCTACAGGTTGAAGTCTGTCCAGGATTTCTATGATCACATGGATGTCGTCTACAGATTTGGCGACAGGTGCATTGAGAAAAAAATGAGTGAAATACAAGGGAGGCTTGATAAAGGAGACATTCAGGAGGATGACGCTGCTGAGTTCCTCACCTTTCTAATCAGCAGAGAAGACATCAGTTTCAAAGAAATAACATCAAACCTGATTGAACTTCTTTTCCCTGCAATTGAAACGGTATGTGCCGGTAAGCCTAACCCCAAATTAAATTGATCTAGGATACTGGATTGTGAAGAACGCAGTTGTTAATTATTTCAATAAATCTGACCAGTGTATAAACTGATAAGAAGTTGTTGAACCTCAGTGAAAACTTAAGACTTTAATTAACTTGCAAACTATATTGTGAAATTAAAGTTCCTGGTCAGGAAGGCATGCCACTGTACATCTACAAATTTCTCAATACATGAATGGTGAGCATTCCAAAACTCTGAAAAAGCTGCCTATGGTCGCACCCTGTAATGTTTGCAACCAAAAACAGAGAAATTTTCAAAATTGAAAAACCGCAAGTCTCTAATTTTTAGATCATAAATTTGTTTTGCAGACATCCTTCACTTCTTTGTGGACTCTGTACATGCTTGCAAGAAACCCAGATGTGCAAAAACAACTTCATGATGAAGTGAGCTCAGTTCTCAAACCAGGGGAACGTGCCACGCCTGCAGCATTGCAGAAAATGCCATTCTTGCGCGGATGTATCAAAGAGACCCTAAGGTATCAGTGCTGTCTCAGTTAAGGACCAGTAGATTCTTATCTAACAGAACACATAGTAGCTTGTTCCCTGAAAGAAAGCATGTTGTTGTTTACTTCAACATTGATAGAAAATGAGGTTGGATGTTTTCTTGTGTAAATGGTTACCTCTAACTAACCGAGTGCAAGGGAAGGCCTTACTGTAAGGTTCTAGCCCGCTTTTTTTTCAAGTTTTAATTAATTTCTCATGTGAGTCATCAGTTGAGCAGAGAAAGAAAGAAGTTGCCGAAACTTAGCCAGCGGCCTGTAACAGGGTTTTCCAAGTTATTTATTATATTCCCAGGTCATCAAAGCAAGCAACAAAAGAAAGAAAATTAAATCTAGTGGTCAGTACATAGTTACCGCCCACTAAATTGGCCAATCACAGTGCAATTTCTATCTGAGAGCTGTGTTGAAAAGTCCCAGTAGTTTTTTAAATAAAAACCGGTAAGTATAAATGAGAACATTTATATAGTGCCATACTCCACTAATTGTCCATGGCTCTTTACAATAAAATAACTGTTAATTAGTCTACATTAACTTCATTGTTCAATACTGTACAGGCTAAAAGAACTTACAAATCAAAAGCGTCCTTAAAAATAAACATTAATACATTTACATTTACATTTACACATTCAATAGCACTGACATTTCCTAAGGAGTATTAAATTCAACTAGCGGGTTAATCATGAAACTTCATAACTGATATCTTTCCATTTTAGTACGAGCACTTTGTGATTGAAACATGCACTGCATGCATTGCAAGTATAATTTTTGGACTACCTAAACACCTAAACATTCCCATAATACCACTCTCATTCCTAAATATGAGTCGTGATATTGGAATATCACGACTAATAGTATACATGAAAAATTGCTCGATTCTGATTGACTGAGAGCAGTGCAGTTCTAGTGTAAAGCCCTGGCCAAACGAGAGCGAGAGTTGTTACTGGACGAGAATTGACGAGAGTTGAAACTTTCCCTCTCGTTTGGCCAGGAACTCCCATTCACTCTCAGCTACTCTCATCGACTCTCGAGAGCTCTCATCGAATCTGAACCTGCTCAAGTTTTTCATGAAGGTTGGCGAGAGTTTTGTCTCGTTTGGCCGCGCACGAGAGTTTGAGCGAGAGTTTTGTGGTCAGCAGTTACTGTTTTGTTTCCAGCGGGCTCAGACAAAAAGGAAAAAAAATGATATGATGACCATGATGAAACCTTTATTTAAGGACGTTCGCGCCCATTGCTATTGCGCATTTTTTCGCGCATGTCACGCACACGTCATGCATCGCAAACCACGAAGGTAAACACGATGCTAAAGGTGCAAACATTTTCCACAAGAAAGACGCGTGAAAGCATGTGGCATCATGGGATAGCTGTGGACTCAGGCGTTCTCGCAAATGTCACGCAATGGTGTCACAGTGCGAATAGACAATCGCTTTGAGAACGTCGCAGCGATTTTGCTCTCTTGAATGCTCGCTGACCCCCATTTTTCTTTCCGTAGATCACTTCCTTTCCCGATTTTGTCCATTTTAACAAAAAACAGAAAAAATCTGTGCGTGAGAAGTTAGAAATATATCGCCTTTTATGCTCTCGTGCGACCGAAGTTTTCTTTCTTAGACTACTATGTATCGTTTTTCAAGGTCTATTTCACCTCAGAAAAAGACATCAGCTGCAAAAGTTTGTTTACTTATTATTTAATTTAGTTATGTTGAATTGAGTACGTTTACCTGATCTAAATTTCACAAACGTAGCTTTTTTATTGCTGACAGTTGTAAGCTAACATTGTCTTAACATAACGCAAGCTTCTAAAAGTGCACGTCATGATCTCAAAAACGAGCAGGGTGATCCCCCCATTTTTTTGCATTTTTGGCAAAATTAGATCATTACCTTTCTGCGTGGCAAGTTTAAGAAAAATCTGTACATAGGAACGTTTTGGGCGCGAATGTCCTTAAGTGTTATAAAAGACTTCTAGTACATTACAATACTAATCGGGGACACTAAAACAAAGCTAGTTAAAATAAAATAAGATTATCCTAATAAAGACTTAAGAATTTAAAATTCCTAAAAAAATTAATACGTACAATTTATATCAATTTAATCATGAGGCGTCGGATTCGGGAGCCAAGGACAACGCCAAGGCTATCACAATAAGGAAGCGACAGCCAAAAAACATAAGCATTAGAACTAAACACGCAGAAGCTTGTTTGGGCACAAAATTCATTTAACCGGTCTGGCTAGGTGAATATACCGGCTGGCTAATCGCCATTCGTTTGGCCAACTCTCGATCACTCTCATCGACTCTCAAGAGTTTCAGATCTCGTCAACTCTCATCAACTCTTTCTCTCGTTTGGTCAGGGCTTAACACAGTGCAAAAAGTTTAATACCAGTGCAAATCGAAATTATGGATTATGATTGGCTAATAAACAATAGGGTTTAGAACCAATCAAATCTTCTGTTTTCAAATCAAGCGCGCGCCCTGGATGGCGCAATTTTCCCTGATTGCGTGATACGCGTGACCGTCTCGATTTTTTTCTTGTATATTATTTAACAAATAGATTTCATGTTGCCTTGCGTCTGTTCAGTAATAGATCACAGATGACGTCAAAATGTGGTAACGAGAAAAAAGTGGCACGCAAGGCGATAAAGACTACAAGACTACAAGTTGCACTCGCCCTACGGGCTCGTGCAATTTTGGTCGTCTTTGAAAAAATTTACTCATGCTTATTTATTCCAAATTGCACGAGAAAGATCATGTGATTACCCATACTAAAGCCCCGTTCAAACGGACGCAAGGACGAACCAAGTTGTTGGTTCTGCAGATGTTGGATGGTGTTAAGGCCTGGCCAAACGCTCGCAACATGTCAACACAACGTCGTTTAACATTGTTGCGTGATGTTGCGACATGTGTTGCACGGGGTGGCCAAACGCACGCAACATTTTCATCATTTTCAACGCAACATGTCAATGTTCATGTGCCCCAGGCCCCTGGTGCGCAAGGGGACCTAACGCGCATGCCTTAGGGCAATAATGTTGCGTGAACGTGACCAAACGAGTACAACATCATGCAACATCCAAAATGTTGTACGAAAAATTTGACCGTTTTCAAATTTGATCCACATCTTCCAACATGTTGCAACATATCGCAACAGGGTGGCCAAACGTATGCAACATGTTGTGTTGAAATGTTACGAGCGTTTGGCCAGGCCTTTAGCATTTGTTTGCAAGTAGATGCAACAACTGCCAATAATGTAAGGACGTGCAATGTATTATGGGAAGAATACGACCTATAAAACTTTGTCAACTTACAAAATTTGGCTACCATCTTGTTTTCACTATGTTGATGCGTTGTTATCTTCATGGAGACCATATGTATTTCGGGTGCGTGGCCCCAACAATGTTGGAAGAGCTGTGCCAACGGATTCAACATTATTGTGCTATGCTTCGGCGATCACGGAACAAGAGAAATGTTGGCAACTTTGACCAGTTTCAAAGTTCGTTCAACTCACAACAACACGCAACACCATATAACAGGGTGTACAAACGGACGCAACTTGTAAAAGCCAACAATGTTGCAATGTTGGGAGTTGTTGGCCAACAATGTTGCGTCCGTTTGCACGGAATTAATATAAGGACTACTAGTAGACAAAACGGTGCGATTCGAATTGCTTATGATGCTGCTTTTGTTCTCTATTTTTGAAATTTCGCCGTGATTCCTCTTATAGCAAGACTATCTGACACTATAATCACCAACACAATATATCAGTGGTATTGCTGTATGAAAAGGCAATATAATTTAAAAGCGGTTGACCTGAGGCGATCAGCGCGAGTAGGATGTTGCTGAAATTTTCGATTTCAGTCTTTGGCAGCAAAAACCCTCTCGACCGCTTAGGGAATCAGACTCCTTCCTCATCCTGTAAAATAATGTGTGACAACAAGAAAACATTTAGCATTGCTCTCATTGATAGCCAAGTCGATCGACACATGACTTTAAAATTGCCCAAATTTGGGTCCCTATTTTGTTTGAGTCTGGTGTTTTTGTGACGAATGTTTGGAGGAGAGTTGGACCCGTTTACTGCTTATCGACAAACTTAATATCCTGTTACAATATATATAAAGCTTTTGTGTTGTTCCCTCGTTTTTTTTCTAGGATGTATCCTGTTGCTTGGGAAAATGCCCGTATTCTCCCGGAAGAGATCGTTATCCAGGGCTATCGCATACCTCCCAAGGCAAGTCAATTTGATAAGCCGACAAGGCGAACTTGATTGGTTCTTCCCAGTTAAACGGTCTATGCTTCTTCCCCACTGAGGGTGTTGTAAACTGTTTTTCTTTTATGGTTAACCCTAAGCCTAACAAGACGAAGTGCATCAATAGTACTCTATTCTAGGTGCGACCCAGTCGATCAACGCCTTCGCTGTAGCTTTCGTTGCACCTGCACAGAGCCCCTAGGGTCAAAAAATTACCCAATGGTTATTTGAACGTCAGCACAAAATAATATTTTTCTTTATCATGACATGTATAAAACGTAAAGAAATGTCACGTGGAGTTTTGGTGGATGTTAGCTAATGATATTCGGTGCAAGGACGCCCACACTTGGTTCAGTCTCAAGTGAAGCATCAAAAAGCACATTAGCGTCCGCAGAACCTTCGGGTTTTTTTAATGTTTTGGTCACGTCGTTGACCAAGTGACCAAAAGAAACGGAGGGATCTGGGGACGAGCATGCTCAAAGCAAAGAAGGTGCTTTTGCGTGTTCTATTCTATTTTATTCACGCTAGAACATCATCAAGACATCATCGCGTCCGCGTTTTACATTCAGACTTGTTTTTTCTTGCGTTTGCGTCTTCCCATACTCTACCCTCTCAACCCTTACGAATTGACTTCTCTTTGGCAGACAATGATTCGTATGCCGTTGTACGCAATGGGCCGCAATCCCAAGCTGTTTGATGAACCTCAAAAGTACAAACCCGAGCGATGGCTGAGGGATGATACGCACAAGTCTCCTTATCATTCTTTTTCTTCGCTCCCTTTCGGATTTGGCACCCGAATGTGTATTGGTAAGAAGATGCATTTACATTCAATGAGTAGCAATAATTGATAATACGTGAGTATTGAAATTGGACTTGGCCAAGTTATTCGAATTCAAAGCAGTGTGAGCGCTAATGTATATTTGAAGTGCGGGTTTTATGCAAAAGAACTGAATGATTCTCCCACTTAACTGATTGTCACTTTATAGACACCTGAAAAATTCAGGCGCCTTCAACTGGATTCGAACGCATGACCTCTGCGATGCCCGTGCGATGCTTTACCAACTGAGCTTTGAAGCCACGCAGTTGGGAGCAGCAGCTGTTAAATTATTGGGCTCATGTGTTACGTGAAAGGACTAGTGAAATGAAAAAGAAATGCAACTATTAGTTGCCCTGGTATTCAAACTAGTTTAGCGCTAACCTGACTCCTATAGCTACGAAGTCGTTCCTGGTCAATTAGTTTAATAATACTTTACTTTTTTGTTGAACAGGGCGCCGAGCGGCAGAGTTGGAAATGCGTCTCTTTCTTTCACAGGTAGGATGATTCAGAAGAATTATCTATCTGTCTGTCTGTCTAACAGACCCCCTTTTGTACCATTTTAATCATCTCTTTTTTCACACAGGTGTGTCAGAACTTCTGGGTGGAGTCTTTGAATGAGGTCCAACCAATCATTACCTCACTTGTGGTCCCAGCCAGATAAGGAAGTCGAGTTACGATTTGTGGAACGATAAACGGTCAAATTCTTTTCTTTTTCACTTATTTATTTTTGTTTTTTTTATTTATTTAAACAATATTTGATCGCAGCGTTTTCTCTAAGAGCACAAAAGTTAATTTTCTTGTGGTAAAACTATTAAAATCCTCACTGTGGTGAACATCACCTGAAATCAAGTAGGTTTCATTGATTTTGGCCAAACAGCAAGCAACGGCAACGTTGACGGCAACGAGAACGTCAGAAATGTGCATATTCAGTAGGCAAAAACAATATCTTTGCGCGACCTGCACGTGCGTTTTTCAGTTTTGTCCATTTCTTTGCCGTCTTCTACAAAACGCCGTGAAATAGGTTTCATTAGGAACGTCAGCAATTGTTATTTTCTCCCATAAATGCATGAAGCGCCGTCCCGACCAGTGTCACTCTTGAGGAACTACCACACTACCACAACCGGTATTTTAACCTTTTGAATACAATGTGTACAACATTTTGAAACAATGACGTGAATTTAAATATTGAGATGACGTTCTCGTTGCCGTCGCCGTCGTCGTTGCTTAAGTTCTCTAATTTCAGCCTGACGACGGTTTACCGTTCTCTGTAAACTCGACTCTCGTAAATCTCTCTTAATTGGCTTATGTCAGCACTGGAAAGCAAAGGTCGACTTTTAACCCCGCCTCAGATTGCAAGCAATAGGGAGTTCACAGTCAAGCTATGTCACGCGTGACCAGTAACTACAAGAAATTAACTTTCGAATTCCACTTTGGAGCTTCCGTGATTTGAATGGAATCTGGGAGATTTTTCTGAAAGTTGCTGAGAAAAATGCACAATAACTGAACAAAAATTCATCGAACGCTTGAAATAGTTTTCAATTTCAAATACCGTTTATTCAAACGCGCACCGGTGACTCAGTTGGTTGAGCATCGGGCTGTCATGCGGGAGGTTGCACAGGATCTTAAAATCTCTGAAGCGAAAGTGCTGCCTTTGTAATTTCATCTGCAAATGGTTAGACTTTCAAGTCTTCTCGGATAAGGACTATAATCTATAGTCCCCGTCTCACAAATACCTTCTCTATGTTCAAACTAGACCCTCCGTGAGGGTACACTGGGTTGCCTGTGGTACGTGCAGCGTTCCAGGCAATTTTTTTCAAGTTGGGGTTTGTAGCCGATATAACGCGCGCTCTGATTGGCTAATTGTGACTAGCTCACGGGCCGATTACGGGCTTGCAAAAACAAAGCAAAAGGTAATTAAAAAACCATATAATAATCTACTTACTAACTGAGCTAGCTCGATCCATACTGGGGAATATTGGCCCTGGGTCGTTTTTGTACAGAGCGAGCCAATATTTCCTGGCAGTACGGCCCTCGCGCTCGGTTAGTAAGAAGTTATTAAGGGGTCACCCTGAAGTCATACCAGCAGAGGCCCTTTGGCTCACAGGTCCTCACATGCACGTTCGCACGACGAAACAGATCCTTTTCTGAGGTTAAAAACCTGGCTACCGGCCTAACTCTTTTTCCTACTTTCCCAACCACGAGAAAACCGCGGTAAATCAGCCATCGTCAAAAAATGTTTTTTTTTGCTCAAAAAATATTTAAAGTAAGGGGGAAAAAATACATCATTTTAAAGCTAAGAAAATATGTTTTCCAACAGCATATAACTTATTTACAGACAACTGAAACATTTTATAAAAGCGAAAGTTGAAGGAAAAAATTTAAGAAAAATAACAGTAAAATATGTTTTCCAGGCAAAATTTGGTCATTTTAGCGTTGATTACGAATTTTTGGATGCAAAACTAAAATTTTCTGCAATTTACCTGCTTTCTTGGACATAAATTCGACTGAAAACTGATGAGGCACGAATATTTTTAGATTTTTAGGAATAATAGATGACGTGAATTCAATGCGTAATGTGATAATGCGATGAAAGTGTCAAATTTGTGACGCATTGCTAACGGCAACGGAAGCGATCGCATTACGAATAATTAACCTCTGTTGTCAAAAACCACCCAAATAACCGGTCAGTGTAAAACGCAGACTGCAGACTGCGCGTTAATAAAATAATAACGAAAAAAGAGTTAAAAGAGTGTTAGTAGCCGTTTGTACTTTCACACTGAAACCCCAACATAAATAACCGATTTTTCGACGTAAAATTCATCCCAGAGGATAAAACTATTCACTGGACATGTAATAAAGGTAAATATGTTCAAGCGAAAGCAAAAACAAGCGAATATTTTGACGGAAAACACAATAATGTGAGATCAAAGGAACATGTGGTGAAGACACGCAATTGCGGCTGATCGCTTCGACAATAATCTTACCTTTTCAGCGATTTTAACGTTTGAAATTCCATTCAATCCACCTGGTCTAGTCTTTGAATTCACTATTATCGCTGCCCTGCGAATCTTCAGTGTTCTACATGACAGCACACTTGGGCAACAGATTGTTGTTGATGCTGTCGCCTGTCTTGTTCAGTATTCAATTGATTTGCCATTATTGAGCTTCATGAGGGTATATTTTGTTCAAAGATCTACTAAAACGCCATTCGCGCTACATGACTTTCGACGCCATTGCCGGTTAAGTTAATCGTTATAATGTGTCCACCAGAGAAATCTACGCATTTCCCACTACCCTCTCGATCCTAAGAAAATACGCGCAGCAGGGATCTATGCACAAAGACACCACTTAGCAGGGGAGTGACAGGCAAGACTTTTACCGACATGGAAAAAAATAAAAAATAATAAAAATAATAAAATAAATAAAATAAATAAAACGGAGAAATCTACCTGTTTTCCGACTGGGAATGCCATAGGGCAACCCAGTAATAAATATACATTCTGCCTCGTGAGCTTGTTATTCTCGTTAACCAGCAACGGAAAGTCATTTCAACGCGAATGGCGTTTTAGTGCATCTTATATATGTTGTTTGTTTCAATAAAATGTTTCGCTGGAAAAGGATTCTGTGATATTTTCTGCCTTTGTGAATTATAATATCATGTTGTGTATTGAATTTTCGAGCTTAAGGTTGAAGGTGATACGGGAGGATATTTTTAGTATAACTCTGTAAGCAGGAAAGGTTTCATGAAAATAAACAGGTCTGTTGGAAGCGTGCTTGAGTTTCAACAAAATGAGCCCCAAAATCAGCAAAAAATTGTGACGCCGGTGAATAATAAAGTAGCTGCTATTTCCAAAATGATGGAATTACCTGGTGATAAATAACCTCGTCTTGGAGAGTTTGCGGAAACAATGGTGGGCGATTGTGATCTTTGTTTTGAATTCGCTCATTTATTGTCAAACTTTATAACACTTGACAGAAAAAGAAACTTACAAAAACCCTGTATCTTGCCATCATTTGACACAGATGCTTCACTGTTTGGCAAGTAAACATGCCGCGGTAACTTCCTAGTAATTACGGCGCCCGCTGATGAATTCCGGCGATGTCACTTTCAATTTTGCGATTTATTTGTGCAGCCAAAACGTACAATAACAAAATTGAACGTAGCAAAAATCTCCCAAAATGTTTGTCGCTGATCTTTCTGAAAACTGTGTTTAACTTTAGTAAACTTTAGAATTACAATGCTGTCAGATGCTCAGAGGGCACGCTTAAACTTGTGGTGAAAAGAAGTTTATCAACATGTCAGCCCAGAAGCCAATGTTTCTCACTTCCCATTTATTTTCTTCAATCTTTCTGGGTTCAGTACTTTGCTAGTAACCACATGTCTTCTCAGGCTATTTACCCAAGGCTTCTACCATGGCACTACAATGATAGACAATACCAAAACAATATCGTGCACTGTTAGAGCTACATATTACGCAAGGACAGATTTTTTTCGTAGTACGAACGTGTGAGCCAAAGGGCCTCTGCTGGTATGACTTCTGGGTGACCCCTTAAGTGGTCTTAATGACCCCCCAACTTGAAAAAATTGTCTGGAACGGTGCACGTACCACAGGCAACCCAGTGTACCCTCAGGGAGGGTCTAGTTGCTGTTTATTGTGAAATTAACATCTCGTCATGGTCTCGAAATATTACAAAATTAGGTACAAATCTGGAGGAAATAACACAGTAAATCCCTTTTAGTTGTGTTTACGTGTGTCTAGGCTGTTTTCTTATTAGTTACGTCTTGCATAAACGAATTATGGCTTCTGGAAATATACCTCCTAAAAGGAGAGAAGTCGTTGTCAGAGGAGATGGAAATTCTTTTTACAGAGCTATTGCTCTTTGGAGGGACGAAATGAGTGATGAGAAACATGAGGAAACTTTGTTTGATTGAGAAAATTCCAACGGTTTTCGAGCCACTACAATTTTCTACATACTCAGCTCTGTATTAAGAGTCCAATCACTTTAATGTAGCACAATAATTCTGCTCAAGCAAACCATTTCAATCTTTTTCTGCCTCGAGGCAGCTGTTTTAATGCTCCTTTTCCATAGAATCTCTGTTTCAATGGACTTAGATAACAATGGGAATTCATATCTGATATGCCCCAGCTGTTACATGTAAAGAAACCTTTTTTTCTGTCAAACCACCATCTACATGTAAAGTCACTGGATCTAAGCAAACTTGTCAAGCTCCACTATGACTTCGTCCAATACAAAAGAGTCATCTTTATATACTAGTTCTCTGTAGATCTGATCTTTGGAGCAGGTCTTTGAGGTTTTAGTACTCCCACAATCGTACTCTCTTATGTACAAAGTTGGTGTAGTACATTCAGAGGTTCTGTAACCTTGTACAAAATTATTTCAACAGACCTTTGTACTCATAGAAACCTTGAATCGGTCACTATTAACAGCTCTAGCCCATGACAAACATCATTGTTATTCCTGGGTGAGTAAAATCTAAATATTCCAACGTGAGGAAGAATCTTTTGCTTCTCTGGGTACCTTCGATTGTTGTCACAACCCCGCACAGCACAATGATCGCCACTGGGCATATTTCCAATATTATTTGAATTGCTAAGTTTAGAAAGAGGCCAAAAGCCAGCCCATACACACGTAAATGCAACTGAAAAGGCTTTACTGAGTCATTTCCTCCAGATTTATTCCTCATTTTGTAATGCTCTGAGACCATTTCACAACAAATTTTATGCAAGCAAGGAAGTTAATTAGCAAATTTTGTCTCATATTTCATGGTTATTTAAACAAAAACTAAAAACTTTCATTTGCTACGTGTTAACATTGCCCAAATCGATTTCTAATAAAACTGTGTCGAAAAAAGCATTGATCTCTCTCCACAATCATTTTTTGGACGTGAAATAACTTTCTCAC
Organism: Montipora capricornis; assembly: GCF_036669925.1. Taxonomy (NCBI): domain Eukaryota; kingdom Metazoa; phylum Cnidaria; class Anthozoa; order Scleractinia; family Acroporidae; genus Montipora; species Montipora capricornis. The sequence goes on along the minus strand of NC_090892.1, from coordinate 64,002,408 downwards.
AACAAATTGTAATGTGTGCCCCCTGGTGATCCCAGAACCCATTGCATATAAGGCATGAGGCAACGACTTGTGACGTCATATAGTGGACATGAGATGATGTAAAATCACAAAAAATGGAATATCTATGAAGACGTTTTCTGTATAGAAATGAAACTTTTTGCAGTTGTTATACTCATTACAAAGTTCCATGATATGGCACAGTGTGATGTATCCATAGCAATGCAATGGGCTCCAGGCCACCTCCATCCAAAGGGTAAAATCAGAGTTTTCCTCCCCAATAAGGGTTATTTGCTCTTGATGTTCATTCAGTGCGTGTGACCGAATATGGACATTACACAGCACAAGTACAAGGAAGTCTGTTAGACTCTGAAGGAACAAAGAAGGCATTTTCGATATCGGAAAGGTAGAGGTCTGGTAACGAGTATGTTGCTATGGTGACATCATAATCACTATTGCAATCTGTAGTTTTGGTAGCACATCAACCCTGCAAAATTTCAACCCTGCAGACTTAGTATTTGCAAAGATATTTCATATTTTGTGATCCTACATAATTTTCGTATCCACTATGTGACGTCACATGTCACCTAATTTGCATAAATCAAAATCTTGAATAGCTCGGCTACCAAGAGTCCCGGGGGGGGGGGGTACTCCCCTATATAAGGTATATAGGTATGTGCCGCCCCAAAGGGTATGGATTTTGAGCAGGTTTGAAAACGGGTATGAATTTTAGAGGTCAGGTCTGAAAACGGGTGTGGAAAATGGCATGTTTAGGTCTGAAATAGGGTCGGGATTTGAAGACCCGGGCGGCACACCCCCACCAAGAATTCCGAATAAAGTAAATGCTGTTCTTCACCATTTTGAAAGCTCTTTCGAACAAGCTAATAAAAAATTTGTGTCATATGCACTTTAATAAGCGTTATGCTAAAAAGGATTACAATTTTTTTACAAGGCAACTATGAAAATTAATGCCTTACATGAGGAGCTAGCAAGAGTATTACCGGTATTTTAATCAGGTTATTTTAGGTACCGGTGCAAAGTCCACTAAATTCAATTTATGTTATTACAGAATTGTCATAAGAGAGAGAACACAATTTTGGTTAACTGCGAACTTAAATGTAAAACAGAATTTACTTACCAGAAGCAAACAGCCACAAAAACTCAATAAAGACAACAAAAACGTAGGTCTCATGTCTGTCAGC
>NC_090892.1:63993709-63996209 GCF_036669925.1 Montipora capricornis | reverse complement strand
GAAGACTTGAAAGTCTCACCATTTGCTGATGTTATTACAAAGACAGCACTTTCTTCTCAGTTATTTTAAGTCACTGAGTGTTCCCTGAGTGTTGGTCCGGCCAGAGTCGAACTCACGACCTCTCGCATTCCAAGTTGGACTGGAGCCAATGAAATCACACGTAGTGTTTGTCTACCTTGATCGACGACTGCTCTTGCACGTGATTCCAAGGTAGAAGGGAGCCAATGAAATCGCACAACAGAAAAACACGGCGATTTGTGACTACGATGAAAATAAAACGAAATGTTTCAATTTTTACCGCGCGCTGCCTTTGGCATCTAGCATAATAATCATTACCGGCTCACATTCACTAGCATCAACCATTTTAATCTTATTGTTCCTCTACACCAGCCTTCAGTACTATTGAGATCCTGTTGAAAACACTCTTGGTCATTAACATCATAGTGAGTAACCTTGTAAAGCTAACTGTCATCTGCATAGAGTACAATCTTGTTAGCCTCAGAAACTACACTGGGCAGATCATCAATAAAGATCACAAAAAAACAGGTGTCCGAGGCTCGAGCCTTGCGTTTCGCCAGATGTAACAGTACTGAAGCCAAGGAGAGCCTAGGACTCTCTGCGAACAACTCACAATTTTTGTTTGCGATTAGCTAAATAATCCTTACACCAGTCAGTCAAGTAGTTTTCCCCTCAATCATTTCTGTCCTAGCTTCATTATCAAAAGAGAATGATCAAAGAGATCAAAAGCTTTTGAAAAATCTAAAAATACCACATCAACTTGTAGTTGGTTAATTATATAAGGCTTTAGCCCAGTCGTGATGCACCAACTGGGTGACACTGAGTATATCTACCTTTCACAAAGGAAACCGTGGTGCGAGTCATGTAAATAATGACATACCTGATCATAAATAACCGTGAGAATGAACAATTATCTCCTGACATTTTCTAATCAGTTACAGACAACCAGGAAATTTCGTCTGCAATTTTCCGCAGAATTTATGATTCCGTCCTTGTAAACTGGGGAAATGTTAGCCATCTTTCATAATTGTGGAACAGTTTCTAGTCCCGTTCGAAAGACATATCATTAAATAAACTTGATTTCCATTTGAGTATCTTTGAGTAAACGGGCACGAACAGAATCCACACCTGCGCATGCCCTGGGCCTTGCCGGGATTAAACTTCTCTAATATTTTCTGCACTTCATCACGATTCACGGTCACCACAGTGTAGGATTTGTCTCAAACTTCGGATTATATTATATAACTATCAACGTTACAGTTTTCCAAACACCTTTCCTGACGATCGACGCTGTCATATTTTTGCCAAAACGGAAGGATCCTGTGCCGAGGTAACAACTAATTGACTCTAATTTTTTTATATACCCTGCAATGATTGTGAAAAAGTGCATCCGACAAACCAAAGGTTTGGTTTGGCAGTTCTTGGTACGCTTCAAAAAGAGCACGAGAAACCAGTCTTTCTTTGACAAATGGAAAACCCCTCTTTGGGACACCCTTGCCAAATCAAAAATTCTTACCAGTATTGAAGCTTGAAACACTAAATTCGACCATCCTCCTTAATTAGAACCATGACGATCATGGCCTTTTATTTTTATATCTCGTTAAATAATTAAAGGGAAGGACGCGAATAGGCGAGTGCAAAAGGACTCATGTTTCATCCTAACTTGAGATCAACCCCTGATGACGACTCTGGCAGGAGTGTCGAATACCTCTCAGTCTCGTAGAAATAGTTTTTTTCTCTCCTAACATACCCGCTGTAATTGCCAAGACAAAGACCGAAATTTTTTACCAAAAATTTCAGCCCTTTTGCCCGGGCTGAAAATCCTAGACCGGTTTCAGAAACCGGACTAGGATTTTCAGCCCGGGTTGAAACCTTGTTCCGTTGCACTTTGTAATAATCATCGCGTTTTGCAATACCTGTCAGACTATGTAATAACACTTGTCGCACTTTATAATAAGCTTTCAAATTCCTTTAAATGGCATGTTTGGTAGAATTTGCATATGACTTAACTACTTTACCAGGGCTCAAATACGTTGTTCCTTGATATTTTGCTCTGCATACTAAACTGAGGGGAAAAAAGAAACGCGTTCTCCTATACGCTTCTCGCAATTGTTATTTTGGAGATCACACAGCTTGCGTAGCAACGATGGAATGCAATAAGTGAACAGAGGGAAAATAACTCATGGTAAAAATAAAAAGATGCGCGTAATGGTTAATTGAAGTCAAGGGTTAATAAGGGAGATGGAGGCTTCAAATGACTCGCTACTTGCTCCTTATTAGGTTTTTTTTTGGGGGGGAGGGGAGGGGTAGTCACAGGATTTAAAAGTTGCTAATAGTCGGGGTACCTTGAATATCATTACAAGACAAACACGAAAGCTTTTCGAAATATACACGCAACAAAGTGTAAATGGTCTATCGTTCTGCGCATTAGATGCAAGCACGGTAAATAATCGAATTTATAGTTGTATCGTTCTTCGCTTGG
>NC_090892.1:63966209-63981209 GCF_036669925.1 Montipora capricornis | reverse complement strand
GTTCCGTCCTCGCCTTGGGTAAAATACACCCAGTACGGAACTGTTTTCCAAAAAAAATTTATGTTCTACTATCAAACTTTTTTTCTTCTTCAAACATGTTCTTTGTTAGACTGTTCTTAGCAAATACCTGAAAAAAAATCGGGGGTCACCGTGCTCGTTTGAGAGAAAAGGAGCATTTATTTCGCTATCGGCTTTAGTTTGAGCGAAATCCCTTACGTTTTGTATGCGCACGTGCTAATGTGCGCGCGCTAATGACGCGAAATCGTGCGCAGTAGGGATGCGCAATGCAATACTAAAGAATTACCTTAATATTATAAACAAGAAATGGCATAAATATCCTGAAATTGCAGTCAGGAATTTGCATAATCTCTATAAAAAACTGTTGGACACTGACTCAAACGACGTTCACTAAAAGCTTGATAAAGACGCTCCAACCAGGGCGCTTATACATAGGGCGGTGAAACGGGCAGTCCGCTCTTGGTCCAATGTGTGATGCGGAGAAGGACTGGCACGAGCGCTCCTTCCGCGCTTCCGGTGCAATTAATGGCTGCCAAAAATATCCTCTCGACGAACCGGAAATCAAGTTTTCTTTCTTTATTTTTGGGCCACCAGTTGTGTATTATTTAAAGGCCTTTTTGATATTTTTGACCCAAAACTCAATACTATTTTGTCTGTTGGAATATAACTCGAGTATTTTCGCTGGAAGCTGCTTAAATTTGAGTAAAGTAAGACTGTGTCAGATGCAGGTATGTCCCGCTTATCGTGACCAAGCCGTGTTCCATTGCTTCTTTTAGGAGTACTCCACATTACTCCACTCTAAATTTTACATATGTTTAAGATCGATAGCTTTTACAAAACATAGTAAAAAACCAGCTGGATATATTTGGATATAGCAGCGTTTGAGAACTTCAAACTTGCTCACTTAAAATCGCTCGCGACGAATCGCTCGCCGCAGTCAATTTTACCGAAAATAAAAAACTGTTTTCAAGATTTCGCCCCGCTTGGGAAAATCACCAAACAACAAATACGGTTTAATCAAGGAGCTTGTAAGTTCATCTTGATAATTAAATAAAATACGAGTAAAGCTTGCTGTCAATACTCTGTCAGAAAAAGTTTGCAAATACATGGCTTTAATTTGTTATGAAAACAACACCACAGAAAAGACACAAGAATTTATGAAAATGTAAAATGCTTTGGAATGTCTTCAAAGATAACAGTCCACTGCAGTCAATAACATATCAACGTGTTACCAACTTAAACCAAGTTCACAATTACTTCAAAGTATGGAAACACGAGCTTCAACAAACATTCCACAGAAGGACAGATCATAACAATGAATATGGCAAACAATGTTTGATCTCGAGGTAACATATAGACCAGACTTAAAATGGATCACAGCAAAACAATGCAAAACTGATAAGTTATTGTAAATACCATGTCCTTGCCCCCTTAGGTATGACTATGCAAAAAAGCCATACTATTCCATGACAACTCCTTCATATTTTGTACCAACTGAGGACAAAGCAATGATTCCAGTTCCTTGTAGAATATCCTCCCCTGAGGAAAAGCAATTTGTAGACTCCCCATCCTCTCCCAAACCCCATATTGTTTTCTTTGCCTTTGTGCAGTTTGGACAGAAACAAATAAGCTAACCTGTGGCTGATCAATATGATACCTTACAAAATAATAATGACTGTATAATTTTGTTAGGCTTGACTAGCAACACCGCACAGAGAACTTAAAAAATATAGCATAACTATTTCACACTCGAGGATCACAGACATCTATTTTTGGGGGTCTGAGGGCTTATTTAAAGAAAAGAAAAAAAGATGTGTGGCTGATCTAGCCCTTTTACTCAATCAATTAGTACATATCAATACAGTAACTCTCTGTTTCATATTGTTTTCAAGGTGTCAGTAAAAGGCTTTAAAGGACTTCTACATCTACATCTAATGAGTACATATTCCAGTACTCGGCAAGGTCCCTTTTTGACTTGTGGCTGTTTCTGCTTAGGTGGCCTCATACACCACAAGCCTTTTTGGAGACATCACCGCCAAGCGGGCCACTTCTGCTGAATAATTGTTATGGTCAAATATTTGTTAATCCCTCCAACGTGATAATTTCAGTTTTTCATACATGTACTATCTGGCTGTTTCTGTGATTAAAGTTTTTAATTTCACACAGAGTTTGTTTCATTTGTTAACCTTATTTTGGGGTTGAGAGTTTGCTTTGTAAATTTCTCCCCCTCATTCTACAGACTAACCCTAACATTTGTCTATGATTTTTCCTCAACTCACTATTCACACACACAATATTGCCCTCAAACTATCTGCTAATTAGTGAATGTTTTAGTTAGTGGAGAGAAAACCCTTCTTGTAAGGAGGATTCTTCTATCAACACCAATTAAGAAAGCTACAAAGGTTTTTTTAGATTATGCAAATTAAAAGATTTGCAATGTCACACTGTGTACATAATGTGGAAGGCAAGACTTTTATTTTCAGATAATTAATGGTAATAGGTAACAAAATTTAGCTCTATTTTCTATTTTGTTTTGAAAATAGCATGTTACCATTTCTGCTTGTGAGAGCTAACCATAAATAGGCTTACCAAATTCTCTTGACGCTGTACAACTCTTCATACTAACTAGTAAGCTAGGATGGTATGTCATTTAGCCTGAGGTGCACCCTGGTCAGCCTGTGTTCAGTAAGCTCTCAATAATGACAATAAAAACACTTTCCCCATATCCTGTGCCAATAATATCTCTGAACATGACTGATTTCTAAAGACATGATTAAACTTTGCACAACTATTGTACTCACAGTAAGACACATAATTAGCTCAATTATCATTCAACTACAGAAAATATTGTGGTAATCAGGGGTGGATCTAGACCTTGAGCTAAGGGTGGGGGGTTGCTTGCCCTGCCAGCTTTACCTCCTCAGTCCTGCGGTAAGGTAGTTTTGAGGTAAATGCAAGCATTGTGATAATTTGGTTCTTTCTTGGTTAGGATTTTGCTATGCCGACCATTTATTTGGAAGCGGTCATAAGCTGTGTAATTTTTGTTCTTGAAAAGCCACAAATTCAAGAAACAACCATGGCCGGAGTACCATATGATAAACTACTTTCTAACTAAGCTTGCCCAAGCCATACTGAGGAATATTGCACCTTGGTCATTTTTGTATGGACCTCGCTGCGCTCCATCTTTAGTTCCACAATGTTCAACCAATATTCCCCAGTATGGCCCTCCAGCTCGGTTAGTAAGAGCTTAATATTTGGGTCCTTCAACACACAGCATGAGTCGTGAAAATACTCACCAGAATATAAACAAAATGTAAAAAAAAAAAAACCCATGGCTTATAACCTTTTCTATGGAAACGGCTTGTATGGCAAAGTCCTGAACAAGAAAGCACCAATCAAAACACTTGGATTTACCTAAAGACCATAGGTTATAGGAGAGATCAGAACCAATCAAGAACAGAGGGAAAATTTTTGTTACATTAACATCAGCTATGTGTCTGGAACATCTGAAGAATTTTTTTCCTCGTTCAAATCAAAAAAGTCGTCTGTGATGTCCTGTAAAAACAATTCTTCCAATTCTTCGAGTGAGTCGCCGATCTCAACACTTGCCGCCATTTTGAAAAGGCTTTTTAGTAGACCCCAGTCTACTGCATCACACCTTTTTGCTCGGACCCGCTCGTTTCACCGCCCGGTCTCTTTCCGCCCTGCTCCAACCGACCAAAACCTTCGGTCATCCTCGGTTTGAATAAGCGAGAGCTTGTTTCAACGGTTCATATTTGCGTGTGTGCGTGACTACAAGCACAAGTGATCTCTGCGCGAGGGGGGGAACATTATGTAAGTGAAACATAAATGTCACGAATTTCTATATGTTCATTCCCCACATTCTGGTCTCTCTTTGAATGCCAACCTTCCAAGAAAAGTCTGTTGTGATAGTATTTCAGAAGTTGCAGAAATTATCCTTGATTTTACTCGGCCCCATGGAATTACCTATACAGATACATACCAGCTAAGGCCAAAATCTTGTGTCTAAATCACTATACACAGTTTAGGGTTCCTTTCCGACACGGAAGCTGAAGGAAAGTTGACGGTCTGCATTCCCTGCAGTATTTTTTTGTTCGCGTTGGGTTTTCACTGTTGGGGGCGCATCTAGTGAGAGGGTGCAGGGAGGGGGGGGGGGGGGGTGCGCAACCCCCGCACCACCCTTCTCCGAGATGACCACCCAAATTTGTTTTTATACTATCGACTGTATTTTTCTAAACATTATCGTCTAAAAATCCTTAAATTTTCTAAAAATCCCATTTGACTCTGAAAAACCTAAACAAAATCCGGATTTTTGTATCTACAATAGGCCTATCCAGCGTACAGCATTTGACACTGCGTTATAGATCAACAAGCAAGAGTTTCGAAGACAAGCAAAAAACAAGGTAAGTATTTTTTTTCCAGATTTCATACAACGAGGAACGAAGAGAAAGAGAGAGAAAAAAACACAGTAAGCACGTGACGAGTAAGGGATGATGAACGTGAAAGAAAGCGATTGAGAGCACGAGAAAACAGGAGAAATATCAGTGACAACGCGAGAGAGTTAGAAAGAGCCTTGCGAGCAGTAGAAGAAAGAGCAAGCACGAGCACGAGAAAACAGGCTGATTAATGATGACGGAAAAAGTATTATGCTACTAGCAGTGCCCATTTTTTGCCCAAATTATGCTCAAATGATACTCGTTTTTTCCAAATTATGCCACTTGTTCTTAAAATCATTCCTTTTGCATAATGAGCGAAGCAAGTCACGATCAAGTCACGATCGTGTAGCAATACTTTTTCGGTGTCACAAGTTCCTCTTCTGTTGTATTTTGCTTTCTTTGTTTTAAGGTAACGGTGTCTGGCTATGTTGGCTGGTTCTGCAAGTTACCTGGCGGCGTGGCTGAAGACATTTGGAAAACTTGCAAATGATAGGTACTGTGACCAACAACATCTAGCAACTTCCGGTCCCGTCATCTCGTGCCAGACTCTCTCTCCGTTACCAAATATTTTAACCGCGAATGCGGCTAAAACGTTAAACAAAATGGTCTCAGGATTATCAATATATATATCGATTATATTAGCAGTGGTACGTTTTAAAAATCAGCGAATTATGCTAGTTTCCTCAAATTATGCTAGCACAATCTATAAAAGCCTAGACGAAAAGCGGCGAAAAGAGCGAGAAAGAGCACGGGAAAATAGACTATCGTAATGAGCAGGCTCGACTGCCGAGTAGTGGTACGGTAAGTAGACTACTTATAAAAGTACCTGAAAACAAAAACTTAAATGTGGTACTGAGCGACCTTTTCAGGTAGCTACCTGGTATTGTTTGGTAGTGTGTGTTATGGCAGATCTACTGCGGGGTTTAGCCGGGATTAAAAATTGCGGTTTGAGCAACAGACTGCTTGGTGGTCTCGTGGTTAGAGAAGAGATACCGTTTCCGGATACCTAAGTGGTCTTTTAAAAGAAAGAAAGATGTTCTATTCCTTGTCGTTGCTCTGAAATAACGATATCCATATGTTCAATGCCAGAAGACACTACATGATTATCATAATGCGAGTTGGAAGATACCGAGGTATGCCTATGTGCTGTCCGTATTCCTGGACCGAGAGAAGTCTGGGTGTGTTTAGAGCCAAATTTCTGGCCACAAATGTTCAAACGATGGATAGCGATATCCGCCGGATAAATCACTTTATTATATGGAGGAGAGTGTTTTACTGGGAACTAAACCACTCGTAGATTCCATACGCCACTTCATCCGGGACCCGAGTGGCGTATTTTCCGTATGTCACCTTTGTGAGTGTCGTATCGTTCAATGACATCACGATTCCCGCCTTTTTTTTCCCGCCTTTTTTATAAAGCCCAGCAGTATTTGTAAAACTTGACTACTTTGCAACACAATAAAATCGGAATTTATCAATATTTAGTCTCCATATAATAAAAAGAACATTACACGTTGGCTCGAAGATATAAATTTTATGTTCTCGTGGCAAGAACAATATATTGTTCTTGCCATTCGAACATAAAATTCATATCTTATCGCCACCGTGTAATATCCTTTATATCCACCGGACAACTCAATTGATTTTGCAAGTGTTTACTGATCCGCTGGATAGTGATTTATCGGACGGATAGCGCTATCTATCGTTTGAACAACTAGGGCCTGGTTATCAGCCGTTGTTACCTTTCGTGTTATTGTTGTTTTTGCTTGTAAATTACTCGCGTTTGAACAACAGTTTTACTTCGAGGAACTGCTAGGTGCCTTTGTGAAATGCGGAAAATCGAGTCCTTTTTATCCTGTGAGAAAACTCTCTCGAGGGGGAAGAGAATTTGCTCCCGGGCAATATCTTCCATGTTTCTCGAACCTCGTTTTTTTCCTCATACGGTATTATGACCTTTACATATTTTAATCCAGGCATTTACCTTACCCTCTCATTTCTTACCCGTTTGACGAGAACGTGGTCCATACATCCGTAAAAGGCTAGTCCACAAACAGAATGATGAAAAATATGAGATAACAGCTAGAAAGAGCGCGAGAAATTATGTTAATGAGATGAAACTATTTTGTAGCAATTATAGTCTGAAATTACGCTTTTTCATGCCACAGGAAGAAGGCAAACGAAACAAAGCCGGATCCAGATGACTCTCGTCAGGTCACACATGCATGGAGTACGCTTGGTTTGTTCCAACCTCGTTCCCAGGGTCTCGCTGTCGATGAGGAGGGAGAAAATGGCGACCCTGGGAACGAGTTTGGGTTTCTTCTTCTTGTTCTTAAATCTTAAAAGGTACGGAAAAGTGTTGTCCTTGATTGAGGTAGTGGTGTACCTTTTTGCACGAATGAAGGCTTTTCACAGAATTAGAATTCGTACAGAGAGGACACAGGGACTGAAACTTCAACATTTTACCACATTTGCACGAATGTGAGAAGACAAACTCAACCTCCCCCTTCTCCCTTTCTTCTGATCGGCATCGTCTAATCCCTTTAATCCCTTGTTGTAAATTTTCAGGCACGCGCGTAATGTTTTGATTTCCGCCTTCTTTTTACCGATAATATTTTTCATTGTTATTGTTGTTTTGTGATCTTTCATCAGGACCTTAAAATGCGTGCCATTTAGATGTATTTGTCAATGTTGAATGAAACTTACACTCTCGAGCTCGAAGCCGTCTTTAAGACAGCGATAACAACTAAGTCAACATTGGCTCGCGTATGTCCATTGTATCAAGTGTCATGCGAAACGACTACTTCATACTCATCTTTTAAGTTTAACTTCTTAAAACAAAGTGAATAGAAATCCAATATTGCACGTACCAAGAACTAAAATCTAACACTTGCTGTCTTTTTTTTGCGAAAGCAGGTTTATCTCGTACGGAAGTTTATAGTCTTTTCCGACACAGTAACCACTAGACATGCAGGACACTATTAAATACCTCGATTCTCATCAGCCAATAGCAGGCCAGTTTATTGTGCTATATGCTTAATGGGCGTTCACAAGAATAAATCGCTGCTCTAAAACGCTTGCCTGCAAAGCAAGAGTTGCCCTGCATAGCGCAAGAAGTTACATAGAGAACTTTCTCCGCATTTCTATGATCTCACAATGGAACGCTCACACCAAGAAAGTGAAATGTTATTTGGAGCTAAGCGCACGAAACTGCAAGATCCACGAAAAATGTTATCTTCGCCGCAAATGCCATGCGAGAGGGAAGATCGATCCTACTTTCGCAAAGTGGCAAAACAACCACGGCAGCGCTTTACACCTTGGCTGCAAGATCAGATCGAGAAGAAAGACATTGAAGGCTTGGAATGGATCGACAAGGAAAGGGGTATCTTCAAAGTTCCTTGGGTGCGAGTAGACAAGCCTGAATTTGAACCTGCCCACGCTGAGTTATTCAAACGCTGGGCTCAACACACAGGGAAATATCGCCGTGGAGATCAAGCGGACCCATCAACGTGGAAGACCAGGTTTCGCTGCGCTTTGCGAAAAATGCAAGAAATTAAAGAAATTCGAGAGATGGGAAAACTTGAAGGAAGCAATCCGTACAGAGCTTTCAAATTTGAGCCGAAACCGAAAGGTAAGAGCTACATTAAGAAGAGATTTACTTGCAAAATCTTGGTCTTGAAATTTTTTTTTCTTAAGTTAACAAGTTTGTTTAATTTAGTTCCTCGAGTTATGCTGCTAATTGGCCTTTTTTGAACAGAAATGTACCTGTAGACTTTTGCATTGACCACCATGTGCCGAGACGACGTCTTTGTAAGTTCCGCTCTCAATCGACATTATCCTTTTGAAGCAAGATGCTTTGCAGTGACCATCTTCCAGTGAAGAATGAACAAACTTTCATTTTGTTCTGCAAAACTTCGTTGAATGTAAAATATGCTATACTGATAGTAATTTTTTTTACTTAAGTAACTAAAGGGATTTCTTTGATCGTAAGAATTCAGAAAGATTCCTTCCCTTATTCCTTCTGTAATTACGACATCGACAATCTAAAAGCTAACAGCGTTTTACCCCGCAGGCGTTCTTGAGATGAAAATTCTGTAAAATGGCCAAGTACAAACGTTTCAGAGCCATACACTGGTTCTACTGGTTTCACTCTAAGGAACCAGAGAGCGAAATCACGTATTTTACTCAACACGGAAATGAGAGTCATATTCACTCTCCTCAACTTGTTTGTAAAGGGTTTTTCTGTTTCAAATCGACTGGTGATTGTTCCAATTCTCTTAAGGTTTGTAGACTGCATACAGTCTTTGAAAACCTTTCTCTTTTAATTCTTACCCAACTTTCAAATACTGGGCAGGGCTTTTAAACATGGGTGCATAGTGATACCTGAACGGGGGTATTTCTTTCAAAGGTGTTTGAGTGACATTCGTCCTCGGCATGGAGATGAATTGCTTTAACCAGAAAACAGTTTCAAAGAAGCCGAAATTTATCTTCTGAAGTTCAAAACATTCAATGAAGGTTAGATGATCGAGCCTTGATTCAGGCACGTGGGGGAGTAAAGTCCGGAAGTTGTAATTACCTACGCCAAGAGAATCGAATCTTCGTGTGCTTTGTAATGTCTGTGCTAAAACAAAACTTTCTTAAGATCTCGACACTTAAAGGTTGTCCAAGTTTCGAATGGTAAATACTAGAGCTCATTTCAACCGGTGAATACAGTTCGATTTTTGCAACCTTGCAAAAATGATGCATTCCATAGAGAATCGCTTTGCGCTTCTATCAACTGAGCCATGTCCGAATAATGATAGATCGAACTATTCCCTTTAGCAACGACCAAATTAAAAGAATTAGCAGAGTGTATGTAATTAACTATAATCTTATTTCCACCTTTGTGCCAAGCACATCAACATTTCATCACCTGGTCGCGATATCCTTTTAACAATAATTAAAATAAAGCCAAAATTTATATCGCTTATCGCCTGACCAAGTAAATGGCGCTTGTCAGCTTTCGGGAAAGATTCCGTCCAAATACGTTTTAAATATGCTTCGCTGATTTTGGTGTAATGTTTCTTGAGCGCTTTATTTTGTCGATCAGAGCGACATGAGTTCGCGATAAAAAGTGCTTTTACCTGTTCACAGGAAGTCAAAAGAACGGTAAGAAAATAACTAATACTTCAGATAGTTTTAAACGTTGCTCGATTAGTCACCTTTAACGACATCTATTCGTTCTTTTATCTTGCAACACGTGTTTTTTTGTCGGAGACTGTCTTTGTCTTGGTAATACGTTTATCACTCGAAATGTTTTGTTTATTTTTTTGGACTGGATTGCTCATTTTACTCAATCGATCTCGCTAAAATCGAACATGACTCTAAACATAATTGACAAATCGCTCTCCCATCGCCGCCATTGCTTAGGCAACTAGACAGATCAAGGAGAATCTCATTAGGGATTTACCACCAAAATACTTAAAAAGCTTTTGTGGCTCTTCGGGGTGGAAAAAAGAAGCATTATAAACTGCCGAATATCTTGCATACTCTTTGACAAACGAAAGACAAAGCAAACTGGTATTCAATTGAAACGAAAGTAAAACGTTCATTGTATCAGGTGTTTTTGGAATGAAGTTGTTCTTTTCCGGGTGACTGGCAATTGGCCAACCGTAAAACTGGAACGAAAAAATACCTTCAAAAGTGTTTTCCGTTTGTTATTAACGAAACACCAAACATTCTAACGAAATTTCACAATACCGTAATCAACACTAAAGCATAGGCACCTCACGGTATTTTTAGAGCAAGTCCTCAACTCTGCTACAATCGTGCCCAATGGCGGTCACTTTTTTTCCCGAACACAACCTGAAAAACGGGGTGAAATCACTTAAGCGCAGGGGTAGCCCAGAGCAACATTGTATGGACGACAGAAAATAGCGACTGGAGATAATTTCACTTCAGAAATGAGGTAACTACATTTTAAAAATTAAAGTACAGGCCTTTACTAAAGAGTTTGCCCACATGATTTTAATGCGTTATCTTCGTAGTAGCGAGAAACTTATCGAAATTTGATGTTTAATTTGTTTATCTTGTCACATGAACATACTCGGGCCAGTTTTATCAATGTAGGTTATCACTGGCGATTTTAGTTGTGCTTTCGTCGCTCTAAACCAGTAGCGACCCAGACCGTCATGCTGTCATTCCAAAACTTCTTAGTCGCACAAAATGAAAGCTAAATATACATGTGCCCGGATGAGGAAATTTGAGGTGATTTAATCATTAAAAAACCATGCTATCTTATTGGCACCTTTTAACGCCTTTTTCAAAATTATAAAGTTTGAACTTCCTTATTCTCAAGATGGTTCAGAGTTTTCTTTCAAAATGAAACTTGGCGAGAAAACAAACGTGTGGTACCCGCATAAGGAACTTTGGGATGATTCAATTAAACGACGACATCCTGTTGGCTTCTCTTAACGCCTCTTTTAGATAAAGGTGAAACTTCTAGGCTCTCAAGATAGTTTACAATTTTTCTTCTTCCTCGTTAACATTTTTTTTCCACATCAGAGACTTTCATGCTAATTGCAAACTGTTGTTCCTTGCCATAAGTCCATGAAAACCGTCTCACTCAAGCTCGTTTCTCTCTGTAGAACTTGCGAGATGACTGTGGGAGGTAGGCAAGAAATATGGAGTGAAATCAATTGCAATTGGGTTTCGTTGAGTTCGGGCAAATATCATTATTTCAGCACGATATCGATCTAGCTCGATTTCCTTAGCTTGATCTTTCTAAGGCCTGCACTGTCATCAAAGAAGTGATGTATAGCGTCTGACAAAATGTTAACTGCCTCTTTGAGCAACCTTATATATGTTAATCCAAGTATCAGAAAAGCCCTGGCCTTTCACGAAATTAAGTGAATCGATTAGTTTTCAACGAAAGACTACTTATTCTTGAACAAACTGAATTCAATTTTACAACTGAACATGCACGGGAGAAACTGTTGAGAAACTTAAATAACACCCCGGCCTTTTACGAATCAAGTGAAATCGATTAGTTTTCAGCAAAGGACTACTTATCATCTTGAACAAACATTAACTTTTATAGCTGAACATGCACGGGAAAAATTCCATAAACGTTGAGCATCGGGCTGTCATGCCGGAGGTCGCGGGCTCGAACTCCAGCCGGATCAAACACTGAGGATCTTAAAGTAACTGAGGAAAAAGTGCTCCCTTTGTAATTTCATCTTCAAATGGTTAGACTTCAAGTCTTCTCGGATAAGGACTATAAACCGTAGACCCCGTTTCACAAATATCTTCTATGTTCATAAGTTCCCTGTGGGAAGTTAAAGAACCCACACACTATTCGATAAGAGTAGGGGATGTAGCCCCGGTGTTGTGGCCCTCCTGTTCTCTCCAGCAGAACTGGCCGGCTTGGCAGTGATGTCTCTGAAAAAAAGGCTTACGGTGTATGAGGCCATAAGCAGAAACAGCCATAAGATAAAAAGGGACTTTGCCGAGTGCTGGAATATGTAGATGTAGATGTAGAATTCCCAGTGGAAATTTTTTGGGCAAAAAGGAATAACTTCAGACATTAATGTGTTTTTCTTTTCACCAAAATTAAGGATTTTCTGCACTGTTCGTAACGCTTCCTATACGACACTAGAAACATGATCTGTTTATTAGCACGCTTCAATTTAGTCGCAATTTCTCACCGGTTTTTCTGATGGTTACATATTTGTTCCCGCACTCTATTTTATTTGGGAAAATTTTCATATTAGATTTTACCTTTCAAATAGAAAGTGTCCCTTTGTCTCAGTGATGATGAAGACAGCCGTATTTGTTTGACATCCTTGAAAACATTTTGAACTCCAAATTCAGCCGACTTTAACTGGGCTTTAACTTTATCAAGTTAATTGGACTCGCACTGTCGGTTAGGCTGTGTTTGGGTATTTCTCTGAGTTTGAGTCAAGAAAAATTTGTAAACCTTACTAACTGAAGTCTGATGGGCTTATACCTTCAAAATTTACAAGATAAATTATGCGTCAATTATGATGAAGTCTTGAACTCTTGCCAATTTCCTTAACTTATCAATGCAAGTTGACTGTCGCATGTTCCACAAAAAACCGAATTATTGTATGTTTATAGTGCCGTGCTTTGATTTATCGGCCAGTTATTGTACAATTTAATTAAAAGTCTACGTATCAGACTCAAAGATAACATCCTTTAGTGAACAAAATCAGAGGATTCCACCTGTATAATTACTATGTGCCAAACCAACCTTCCTTTGTTCCGAAAGCGAAGTCAACTTAAATCTGTTCGCTCAGAAGTCGCAAAATAATAACTGTTTTGACAATTAAGACAACCCCTGGCACTTCCCAATCAAACCAAAGATTTTCATTTTACACGATTTGCAAATAATCCTGATTTTAAACAAAACGAGTTCTTCATCTTTGAGTTACTTATAACATTTTTAGTGCTTCCTTTGTAGCGTTAGGATTTAATGCCCATAAAGCAATTGATAATTTATTTAAATTCGTCACCAAGAGCTAGATGAACTTACTGTTAAACAGTCTACGATTTCTATAAATGTGTGTTTACCTGTTGGTATTATTTAAAGTCATTTCATGCAGAAAAAATGAAAATGGATGTGCAGTGAACAAGGTTTGGTAAAGTATTGAATCAGTTTAAGTGTGTTATTTAAAGCCAGAATAGTAAAAGTCGTGGAGTGTGTCAACACTCAAGTCTGCGCACGCGCAAATTAAAGACAAAAATTCAAGTGTTTTTCCCAGCAAAGCTGAAAGCGGTTGACGGAACAAGCACTAATATTTAAAAGACCTGTTGGCATTCGAAAATAGGCAGTGACAAGGTCATTGTAATTAATCTTATCTATCATATTGTTATGACACAGTACTTTAAACCTTCCTCAGATGAAAAGGTAATTAACAAAGTGTTGCTAAGAAGAATTCTTAATTCAAAAGACATACCAAATTTTTATTTGCCCCGAGTCCTTTTGTGATTCTAAGAGGCAATGAGGAAAGATCTAACGATCTCATCGTCGAGAAATATCTAGTTCCGTTGTGGTGCTTGTGTCAGTTATCTCAGTTTTGGAAAGTTAACAAAGTGAAGGTTTCGGTTTTCTGTACTAAAATTGCCGCATTGGTAATTAATTTCGTGAACACTGGCTGTATAAAGATCTGTTAAGCTGTTTTCAAGTTTCCAGAGAGTGTCGTGATCGGTAGAGGTGGTGGATCAAACGAAAGTCAAAAAATAGAGTTAAGCAGATATCTTTACCTTTGTCGCCAAAAACGTTTCGCCCCGGCTAATATGGAATATTTAATGATTTTTAATCAATTGTATGCACTCAACTGGTGGCTTTGGTTACAAATCCATTCTTTTTTTCTATTATGAGACTTTTTTCCAAGAAAGAGGTCTTAAATCTTTGATAATTCGTTTTTCCAAGTAAGTGGAAGTATAACATTTCCATGATATTCAAAAGAAACACGGTAACACCCAATATTAATTAATCAGTTTTCGACAAGGATTTCCTTAGTTCTCGCCCCATAGTGATTTAATCAGTGTGTATCAATGATGGCTTATCTCGAGTTACATCGACATGTTTTTGCGGGAACATATGTGAAAGCTAAAGGTGTCATTGCTTCTCTGTAATCTTGTCTTTATCTCGTTTCGGTGACTTTTCGAACGTCGTCACTAAACGATAGAATTTTGGTTAAAACTGGAAAAATGCTCTTTTTTTGCAGCGGAGTGCGTCACACGTGTAATCATATGCTTTTCTTCACTTTCTAGACGGAACTTTGAATTCCACTCCAAAGCATGGCCGGCGACCGGCTGGGAAAACACTGTCACGACGAAGGTCTTCGTCGTCGTCGGATTCCACGAGCTCTACCGAGACGGGCGGAACTGGGGAAGCACTAAGTCAAGCTTACGCAGCTCAGGTAAATTAACTATGAGCGATTACTTTTATTAATTCTTCTTTCTTTTAAAATCAGTGTTGAAAGAAGTGTCGCAATTGGTTTCAAAAACTTGTGACGCATGAAAAGCCAATAGGACAATCACATGACTTTTGGAGGGCATACGGTTTATTCGTGACGCTAGTAGCATCATTTGCTCCAAAACGCAGCGAGGGTGCAAAAGATGCTACGAGGGACACAAATAAACTATATGCCCGACAAAAGTGATGTAATTATCATTATTATCAATACACAAGGCCAAATCGTACAAATTCATTTAATAAGGAAAAAACTTTTAACAGAGATGTAGCTTGAACAATGGTATGAAAAGTTGTAATTGCTACAATACGATTAGCTGCTAAACAAGAGCAAAAAGTCATCCACGAAAATTCGCGCCAACTCTGGCATTGAAATGGTATCCTCGGGATCATATTCGTGGAACGAAGTTGTTTGACATCTCTGCTGCCAATCAGAAGCAGGGGGGCAAATGCATTTTCAGCCCGGGCATTTTCCGTTTGGCTCGCAAAAGGCGGGTTTTACAGAGGGCAGTTTGTCATTTGGCCGCGCGTATTGATAATAATGAGAGG
>NC_090892.1:63958709-63961209 GCF_036669925.1 Montipora capricornis | reverse complement strand
ACGGAATTACCTTAACCGATTCGATGTTCGTCTCCCCCATTACATCGTCAAATGCTATTGCTATTGCTATTTTATTTAAGTTATGTTTTTTCACTTTAATTTAAATCGACTTTCTATGAGAACGTTCAGTGTCGATGAAGTTAAAGGGGATATGTCACGCCAAAAGAATGTCTTTTCATGACACTTAAAATACCCAAAAAGTGGAATGAAACATTGCAATAACTACTTAACACTGTTGAACAACATAAAAGAAATACATACAGCAAGAGGAAAGAGAAGCACGGATGAACACAAATGGACAAGATTGAAACGATTAAAATTTATGGCAAATCGCCCGAAAAAAGGTCGTTTTTGATCATAATCATCTTGCTTGTGATGTAACGATAATTTTGTCAGTAAAGGAATTCAATTCCACATTGCCGGCTATCTTCGAGTTTTCAACTCGTGATTTACTTGAGATTTCCCCGAAACACCCTAAAATCACGTGACATAGCCCCTTTAAGGAAGCCTGATAAAAATCCGGGCTTTGAACGGCTCAGTGCTGAAGAAGTGAGCAACGCAATCGAACGATTCTGTAATCGAGTCCCGTTCTTATCCGGTTGGGTCGTACCTCATGCTGGACACTATTTTTCATTGGCTGTATAGTGTCGTACTTCCAGTTGTTGTCTGTGCTAAATCTATTGTTATCTTTGTTCGTTTTATTGTTCTTTTGGCCAATCCTGAAGCCTGTTCAATGAGGTACGACACGACCTTTTTAATCTACATTTTTATAAAGGTGCTTTGCGACCGTTGTAGTTCGTTCATTAAAAGTACGATACAGAAAACACCCGCATATACATGTAAGAACACTTTTTTCAGGTCTAAGGTTGATCTTGTTCTTATTTGAGGGGTGCTTAGTGAGAAATCACCCTGAAAGTGTTCTTCAAATGTTCTTAAAATTGGTTTCAGAAAAACTTCAAATTATATATTACTAGAGGTTTAATTAACATACCCTGCTGTTTATAGTTTGTAATGGTCCTGAACATCATAATACTTTGATATAAGTTACTGTACTGTATTGTTTCCTTATCCTAATACCCTTTCCCTTTGTATTAAGAGCATGCTTTAATTATCAGGCTGAATTTCTTTTTATTTATATGGTGCTTTATTAGCCAAATTTCAGCCTGATGTTCTTAATCCACTCGTTCTTATATGCGGTTTACTGTCATCTTAGAAACTCATCCGAAGCAGGACGTCAAATATGAGGCCTTTATCTATCTTTCGTCCGACTCTAAATTCTCATTCCTGTAATTTACCTCAAGTCTGGTATTTCTCCTTTTTGCAGGTCTTGCCCTTCAGGTACTCTCAAATGATGCGCGAGTAATCATTGCAGCAGCACCAGAGTCAGACCGGCGTAGCAGCTATAGTTTTAGTTAATCAGAAATTTATTGAGTATCATTTAGGTATTAACATAACTTAGCGTGTCCTCAGGCAAAGAGCTACGCAAGGCGGGTACATGCAGTTGTCAAAGGGCAACCTGTCTTTACTGAATGTAACTATTTCATCTTTTTATCGAGAAATTTCCGACTATGTGTATTATTCAAGGTTATTTGGCCAATCGAATGGCCAGAACTTGGTCACATGACAAACGCCAAGACTATGGAAGTCAAACTGGATACCCTAACAAAACTATTAGTCGTCCGAGTATATGAGTTTCAGTCATAAAACTAAGACGAGATTCTCAACATTCAAAAACAAAGAAACATCCCTTCCGAATAGTGAACGAGTCTGCGACTTAAACTTCGGACTGGAATCAGTTTTTACGCCCCTGCCATAAGGTTAACTCCGCACAGCTTTGAAATTTCAGGTCTCCTCCCAACGGCATTGCATTTCTTTTCAAGTTTTGTACAATTTTAGTACTGGCACAAAAACGTAAAATTATTTTGGGATTATTGAAGGAGATAGCATTCACAGCTTCTCCTTCACATGCCATGGTCTTACTTGTTCAGTGATAAAACTGCAGGCAAAGCTTGCGCAATAGTGCAACTTATGAAAGCGTAAAATTAAGAATGAGACAATGGGAAAAGCAAAGGTCGCTGCGCGGCCTTGTACTTGCCTACTCATCTTAAGGAAAGCCTAATACTGAGCTCAAAATTAGCGGTCCACACAAACGACCAGAAAGTTAACCGTGCAACCGGTTTTTGGTAAAAAAAAAAAAGCACAGCTTGGTTGCCCGAAGAACAGAAAAACAGACAACCCTGCCGAAAATAGAAAGTGAATTACGTCGGTTTTCTCTTGTCAATGTCCGATAGAAGTGTAAAGTTAATTATCATTGATTTGCCGCGGCTGAGCATTTTCCTGTGTTTTGAAGATCTGTAGCTTTTACAAAACATTACCAGATAGGAAAATCCAAGAGACAAAAGCAATACTCACCGCTACGTCAGCAATTGTCATAAATGTGCCAACCAGAGGTTTACTGGCTGTCGAAACAAAGGGTTCGTTTGTTCTGTGGTTGGCAAAA